>NW_024434751.1:0-13126 GCF_017639785.1 Mesocricetus auratus | reverse complement strand
AAAAAGAAAAAGACTATCCAAATTAACAAAAACAGAGGTGAAAATAGGAATATTAAAATAGGTACTTATGAAATCTAGAGAACCAAAAGAACTTGAAAACCAAAACAAAAGGATGAATTTACTGATATTTATGAGCTACCAAAGTTAAGTCAAGATCAAATAAACAATTTAAACAGACTCATAAATTTGAATGAAATAGAAGCAGTAATTAAAAGTCTACCAATCTTCAACAACAACAGCAAAAATCACCCAGGGACAGATGTATTCAGAGTGGAAATCTACCAGACCTTCAAAGAAGATCTAACATCAGTCCTCACATTATTCAGATTATTCACAAAATAGGAACTAAAGAAACATTTCCCAATTCTTTTTATGAGTCCACTATTACCCTATTACACTATTATACAAAGTTCCAACCAAAAAATTATAGAGCAATATCCCTTATGAACATAGATGCAAAATTCTTCCTTCCTTTCATTCCTTCCTTCCTTTCATTCCTTCCTTGCTTTAATTCCTTCCTTCCTTCCTTTCTTCTTTCTTTCTTCCTTCCTTCCTTCCTTCCTTCCTTCCTTTCTTTCTTTCTTTTTTTTATTAATATTTTTTTATTTTCCTTTTTAAAATTTAGATAAGAAACAAGGTTGCTTCACAAGTCAGTACGAGGTCCCTCTCCCTTTCCCTCCCCTCCTCCCTTGCCCTCCCCCATCCCCCCCGTTATCCCCTCATTCCCCCAGGGAGGGTGAGGCCCTCCATGCGGGTGTCCATAGTCTGTCATTTCATATAGGGCAGGGCCTAGACCCTTCCCCAAGAGTTCAGGGTGAGAGTGCACCTCACATTGTTCAATGGGAGTCCAAAGTCCGTGTGTATACTTGGGATGGGTACTGATCTGCTGTCAAAGGTTCAATAGATTACCTAGGCCTCCTCACTGACACCCAGATTCAGGGGGTCTTGATCAGTCCCATGCTGGATTCCCAGGCTGATGCCTGGGATTCAAGAGTTAACCTTTGTCTGGTCAGCTGTTTCTGGGGTTCAACCAGCCCAGTCTTAATCCCTTTGATCATCAGTCCTCCCTCTCTGATACTGGCTTTCTTGAGTTCAGCTCAGTACTTAACCAGCCAGTAAATGAAGTTTCTGTTTCCCAGACTCTCTGGCAATAGGATTGTAGGCTGGCACTCCCCAGATCTATGTCTAAAATCCATATATGAGAGAGTACATGCCATGTTTCTCTTTTTGTGACTGGGTTACCTCACTCAGGATGGTTTCTTCTAGTGTCATCCATTTGCCTGCGAATCTCATGATTCCATTATTTTTTTCTGCTGAATAGTACTCCATTGTGTAGATGTACCACATTTTCTCTATCCATTCTTCGGGTGAGGGACATCTAGGTTGCTTCCAAGTTCTGGCTATTACAAATAAAGCTGCTATGAACATAGTGGAACAGACATCTTTGTTATATGAATGGGCATCTTTTGGATATATGCTTAAGAGTGCAGTTGCTGGATCTTGTGGTAGGTTTATTCCCATTTTTCTGAGGAATCTCCATACTGCTTTCCAAAGTGGCTGAACCAGTTGGCACTCCCACCAGCAATGGAGGAGTGTCCCCCTTTCACCACATCCTCTCCAGCATAAATTGTCATTGGTGTTTTTGATTTTAGCCATTCTGACAGGAGTGAGATGGTATCTCAGAGTTGCTTTGATTTGCATTTCCCGGATGGCTAAGGATGTTGAGCACTTTCTCAAGTGCCTCTCAGCCATTTTAGACTCCTCTATTGAAAACTCTCTATTTAGTTCTGCAGCCCACTTCTTAATTGGGTCCTTTGCTGTTTTGGAGACTTGCTTCTTGAGTTCTTTGTAAATTTTGGAGATCAACCCTCTGTCAGATGTGGGATTAGTGAATATTTTTTCCCATTCTGTGGGCTGCCTTTTTGTCTTGCTGACTGTGTCCTTTGCCTTACAGAAGCTTCTCAGTTTCAGTAGGTCCCATTTATTAATTGTTGATCTCACTGTCTGTGCTACTGGTGTTATGTTCAGGAAGCTGTCTCCTGTACCAATTCTTTCAAGGGTACCACCCACTTTCTCTTCTAAGAGGTTCAGTGTGGCTGGATTTATGTTGAGGTCTTTGATCCATTTGGACTTAAGTTTTGTGCATGGCGATAAACATGGATCGATCCGCATTTTTCTACATGCCAGTCTCCAATTATGCCAGCACCATTTGTTGAAGATGCTTTCTTTATTCCATTGTATATTTTTAGCTTCTTTGTCAAAGATCAGATGTTCGTACGTGTGTGGGTTAATACCCGGATTTTCAATTCGATTCCATTGGTCTGCCTGTCTATTTTTGTGCCAATACCAAACTGTTTTCAGGACTATAGCTCTATAATAGAGCTTGAGGTCAGGGATAGTGATGCCTCCGGACGTTGCCTTGTTGAACAGGGTTGTTTTGGCTATCCTGGGTCTTTTGTTTTTCCATACAAAATTGATTATTGTTCTTTCAAGGTCTGTGAAGAATTGTGCTGGGATTTTAATGGGGATAGCATTGAATATGTAGATTGCTTTTGGCAGGATTGCCATTTTTACTATATTGATCCTACCTATCCAAGAGCATGGGAGATCTTTCCATTTTCTGAGGGCTTCTTTAATTTCTTTCTTTAAAGATTCAAAGTTCTTACGATACAGGTCTTTCACTTGTTTGGTTAGCGTTACCCCAAGGTATTTTATATTGTTTGTGGCAATTGTAAAGGGTGATGTTTCTCTGATTTCTCTTTCAGCCCTTTTATCATCTGTATATAGTAGGGCTACTGACTTTCTTGAGTTGATCTTGTAACCTGCCACTTTGCTGAAGGTGTTAATCAGCTGTAAGAGTTCCCTGGTAGAGTTCTTTGGGTCATTGATGTAAACTATCATATCGTCTGCAAACAGTGAAAGTTTGACTTCTTCCTTCCCAATTTGTATCCCCTTGATCCCCCTTTGTTGTCGTATGGCTATAGCTAGAACTTCAAGTACCATGTTGAAAAGGTATGGAGAGAGTGGACAGCCTTGTTTTGTTCCTGATTTTAGAGGAATTGCGTTGAGTTTCTGTCCATTTAGTTTGATGTTGGCTGTTGGTTTACTGTATATGGCTTTTATTATGTTTAAGTATGTCCCTGTTATCCCAGATCTCTCCAAGACCTTTATCATGAAGGGGTGTTGGATTTTGTCAAAGGCTTTTTCAGCATCTAGTGAGATGATCATGTGATTTTTGTTTTTCAGCTTGTTTATATGGTGGATTACGTTGATGGATTTTCGTATGTTGAACCATCCCTGCATCCCTGGGATGAAACCTACTTGATCGTGGTGAATGATTGTTTTGATGTGTTCTTGGATCCGATTTGCCAGTATTTTATTGAGTATTTTTGCATCAATGTTCATGAGGGATATTGGTCTGAAGTTCTCTTTCTTGGTTGTATCTTTGTGTGGCTTGGGGATCAAGGTTATTGAAGCCTCATAGAAAGAGTTTGGCAAAGACCCTTCTGCTTCTATTGTGTGGAACACTTTGAGAAGAATTGGTATAAGCTGTTCTTTGAATTTGTGGTAGAATTCCGCACTGAGGCCATCTGGACCTGGACTTTTTTTGGTTGGGAGACTTTTGATGACAGCTTCTATTTCCATAGGGGTTATAGGTCTATTTAAATTGCTTATCTGTTCTTGATTTAGTTTTGGCAAATGATAGCTGTCCAGGAAGTCATCCATTTCCTTTAAATTTTCGAATTTTGTGGAGTACAGGTTTTCAAAGTATGACCTAATTATTCTCTGGATTTCCTCAGAGTCTGTTGTTATGTCCCCCTTTTCATTTCTGATTTTGTTAATTTGCGTGTTCACTCTCTGCTGTTTGGTAAGTTTGGACAAAGGTTTGTCTATCTTGTTGATTTTATCAAAGAACCAACTCTTCGTTGCATTGATTCTTTGTATTGTTTTCCTGGTTTCTACTTTGTTGATTTCAGCCCTCAATTTGATTATTTCCTGGCGTCTACTCCTCCTGGGGAGTTTGCTTCTTTGTGTTCTAGAACTTTTAGCTGTGATGTTAATTCTCTGGTATAACTGTTTTCCTGTTTCTTCATGTGAGCACTTAGTGCTATGAACTTCCCCGTAGCACTGCTTTCAAAGTGTCCCATAGGTTTGGGTATGTTGTGTCTTCATTCTCATTGAATTCGAGGAAGTCTTTAATTTCTTTTTTATTTCCTCTTTGACCCAGGGATGGTGCAGTTGAGCATTATTCAATTTCCATGAGTTTGTAGGTTTTCTGCAATTTGTGTTGTTGTTGAATTCTAATTTTAAGGCATGGTGGTCTGATAAGATGCATGGAGTTATTCCAATTTTTTTGTAGCTGCTGAGGTTTGATATGTTGCCAAGTATGTGGTCGATTTTTGAGAAGGTTCCATGTGGTGGTGAGAAGAAGGTATATTCTTTTTTATGTGGATGAAATGTTCTATAGATATCTGTTAATCCCAGTTGGGTCATTACTTCTATTAGACCCTTTGCTTCTTTGTTGAGTTCCTGTCTGGTATTCTTGTCTAGTGGTGAGAGTGGTGTGTTGAAATCTCCCACTATAACTGTGTGGGGCTTTAGATGAGATTTAAGTTCTAATAATGTTTCTTTAACGAATGTAGATGCCTTTGTATTGGGGGCATAGATGTTCAGGATAGACACTTCGTCTTGGTGGGTTTCACCTGTGATGAGTATGTAATGACCTCCTTCATCTCTTTTGATTGATTTTATTTTAAAGTCTAGTTTGTTAGATATTAGGATTGCTACCCCTGCTTGTTTCTTGGGTCCATTTGATTGAAAAATTTTTTCCCAACCTTTAACTCTCAAGTAATGTCTGTCTTTGAGGGTGAGGTGTGTTTCTTGTATGCAGCAGAAGGAAGGGTTCTGTCTTCGAATCCATTCTGCTAGTCTGTGTCTTTTTATGGGTGAGTTAAGGCCGTTAATATTGAGGGATATTAATGACCATTGATTGCTCATCCTTCTTCGCTTTGCGATGGTTGTTGTTGGTGGAATTATGGGTGGAATTTCGCCCCTTTGTTCTTTTGGGTGTTGTTAGAGAGGGATTGTCTAATGCTTATGTTTTTCTGGTTGTAGTTAGCTTCCTTGGGTTGGAGTTTTCCTTCCAAAATTTTCTGTAGGGCTGGGTTAGTGGACACATATTGGTTGAATCTAGTTTTGTCATGGAATATCTTGTTTTCTCCGTCTATAGTGATTGAGAGCTTTGCCGGGTATAGTAGTCTGGGCTGGCATCCATGGTCTCTTAGTGTAGGTAGAATATCTATCCAGGACCTTCTGGCTTTCAGAGTTTCCATGTAGAAATCAGGTGTAATTCTGATAGGTCTGCCTTTATATGTTACTTGACCTTTTTCCTTAGCTGCTCTTAATATTCTTTCTTTATTCTGTATGTTTGGGGTCTTGATTATTATGTGGCGAGGGATTTTTTTTGTGGTCCACTCTATTTGGTGTTCTGTAGGCTTCTTGTACCTTCATTGGCATGTCTTTCTTAAGGTTGGGAAAGTTTTCTTCTATGATTTTGTTGAATATGCCTTCTGCCCCTTTGAGGTGGATTTCTTCTCCTTCTTCTATACCTATTATTCTTAGGTTTGGTCTTTTCATGGTGTCCCATAATTCCTGGATGTTTTGTGTTAAGGATTTGTTGGATTTAAGGTTTTCTTTGGTTGATAAATCCATTTCTCCTAATGTATCTTCAACACTTGAGATTCTCTCTTCCATCTCTTCTATTCTGTTGGTAATGCTTGTATTGGTAGTGCCTGACTGTTTGTCCAGCTTTTCTATTTTCTGCCTTTCTTCAGATTGTGTTTTTTTTAGTGTCTCTATTTCAGTTTTCAACCCTTGCAGCGTTTGCATTGCTTCTTGCAATTTTCTGTTTATCTGTTCGTCCGTTTGTTGCCTTTTATGAATTTTTTGGTTTGTTCTTTCTTCCATTTCTTGCATTTTTTGGTTTGCTTTTTGTTCCATTTCTTGGATTTTGTGCTTTGTTTCTTCTTCCATTTCCTGCCTTTTTTGGTTTGTTTCTTCCTCCATTTTTTTCATTTTTTGCTTTGTTTTTTCTACCATTTCTTGCATTTTTTGCTTTGTTTCTTCTTCCATTTCCTGCCTTATTTGGTATGTTTCTTCTTCTAATTCTTGCATTTTTTGCTTTGCTTTTTCTTCCATTTCTTGCATTTTTTGCTTCATTTCTTCTTCCATTTCGTGCCGTTTTTGGTTTGTTTTTTCTTCCAATTCTTGCATTTTTTGGTTTGTTTTTTCTTCCATTTCTTGCATTTTTTGGTTTGTTTTTTCTTCCATTTCTTTGAGGGATTTTCCAATATCCTCTTTTAGGGCCTCTATCATTTTCATGAAAGTGCTTTTAAGATCGTTCTCTTCTGCTTCCTTCGCGTTGGAATATTGGGGTCTTGCTGGTGTGGAGTCTCTAGAATCTGGCGGTGTCATATTTGTTTTTCTGTTGCTGACTGTGTTTTTGTATTGTCTCTTTCCCATCTCTTCCTTTAGTGGGTGCAGAAAGAGCCCCTTCCTGGTCTGGGGACCAGAGTTCCCTTTGGTGGGTGCTAGTAAGTCCAGTAATCTGGTGGTTCTTCTATGCCTTGTCCAAATGCTGGTCCGTGGGTAGAGAAGAAGAACAGGAATCTGGGGCGCTTAGCCTCCTACCTGGTCCCCTGGACCCTATGCTGGGTCCTGTTGTACCTGATCCGGAACAGCTACTCCCCTGGTCTCCCTGGTTCCTGTAGTTTCCTGTTCTCTTTGGTGGGAGAGAAGATCTGGAGTCTGGGGTGCTTGGCTCCCGCCGGGATTGGGAGCTCTGTGCAGTTCCCAGGCGATCTGCAGGCTCTGGAACACAGGCCGGGAAGCTGGCCTGTTTACCTGATGCTCCCGCCGGGATTGGGAGCTCTGTGCAGTTCCCAGGCAATCTGCAGGCTCTGGGACACAGGCCGGGAAGGTGGCCTGTTTACCTGATGATGCCAGAGGGACAGCTACTTCCCTGTGCGCCCAGCCTCCTCTCCTTTCCTGGAATCGTTGGTGGGAGAGAAGATCTGGAGTCTGGGGTGCTTGGCTCCCGCCGGGATTGGGAGCTCTGTGCAGTTCCCAGGCGATCTGCAGGCTCTGGAACACAGGCCGGGAAGCTGGCCTGTTTACCTGATGCTCCCGCCGGGATTGGGAGCTCTGTGCAGTTCCCAGGCGATCTGCAGGCTCTGGAACACAGGCCGGGAAGCTGGCCTGTTTACCTGATGATGCCAGAAGGACAGCTACTTCCCTGTGCGCCCAGCCTCCTCTCCTTTCCTGGAATCGTTGGTGGGAGAGAAGATCTGGAGTCTGGGGTGCTTGGCTCCCGCCGGGATTGGGAGCTCTGTGCAGTTCCCAGGCGATCTGCAGGCTCTGAAACACAGGCCGGGAAGCTGGCCTGTTTACCTGATGCTCCCGCCGGGATTGGGAGCTCTGTGCAGTTCCCAGGCGATCTGCAGGCTCTGGAACACAGGCCGGGAAGCTGGCCTGTTTACCTGATGATGCCAGAGGGACGGTGGTCTTATCAATTCAGTAAATCAAAAACATGTTTGTCTTCTGTGACTGATTCTAACCCAACAAGCACTGTCCCCTCCTACACCTAGGTCAATGCCGAGATCAGGTGGAGAAAATAAGTATTTTATATGTAGTGATATTTTGGTGTAATCTAACAAATAAAGCTTGCATGAAGATTAGAAAAGCAAAGACGCCAACCCCTAGCTCTTACCACTATTTTAGACAAAATGGGCAACACTGTCTCAAGGAATCCTCAGACTGCAATGATCTCCACTAAACCTCACATTGCACTGAACCTGTCTCCTCCTGACTTATATTGCTCTCTCCAACAAGTCATTAATCCTGTTCACATCTCCCTACTCCTGAGATTATAGGCTTTTAATCCTAATTGCAGTGATCAAAGGTGTGAACTCCCTTTCCGTTTTAGACTGAGTCATACTTATATATTCCAGGTTGGCCTTGAACTAACAGAGATCCATATGCCTGTCTCAGGAGTCCTGAGATTAAAGGTGTGGCCTCCACTGCCTTGTCTCTATGATTAATTAGTGGCTTAGGGCTGTGTCTAACTAAGGACTTTGATCTTAACTAGTAGTGTGCCTAACTAGAGGCTTAGCTCTGCAGTCTTTTTTCCGGCAAGCTTAATCTTTAGATTATAAAGAAAATATTTATACACTTGCATTTTTTGTCAGAATTAAAAAAGTTACACCTAGTATAGTATTCATGCAATCTTCATTTATTGAATACAAACAAAACATCTCTATGCATATATGTTTCCTGGCCAAAAACATCAGTTATACCTTCAATATAAGGCTCTGGGAACACTAAGAAAGATGAGGAAGTAAGGAAATAAGATGGAAAAGAGAAGGAGGGGATAAGACATGCCATTCTCTGGACTCAATACAGCTGTTGAATCAGTAACCAACCACAGCTGTACTTACTTGCATTGACATCACACTAGACCAAAATCAGTAAATCAGTCTAGGAATGGGAAAGTCTCACAGAGCCCCAACTTTACCTCTCAAATTCTCTCTATGGATGCATTTTAGGAGGAAATACATTGTCTGTAGTTTTAGTCGTCTCCTGAGCCCAAGCTCCAACACATTTCCAAGTCCCCTGTCTCAGAAAAGTCCCTGTTTAATCCAGTGGGTCTCAAGCAAAATCAGTAGAGGGGAACACAGTGGAGTAGAAAGGTAGGTGAGAGCAGGGAGCTTTTGAGGTGTGCATGCACAAAACACACAGGCAGTGTTTGTACACATACATAAGTGTGGGTGGGAAAGTGGGATTGGAAGACAAAAAATAAATTACTGAAATTATGGTTTATGAATGAGCTTTGGGATGCCATTCCAAATAGAGGGATGCTCTCTCAGCCTGGACACATGGGGAAGGGCCTAGTTCCTGCCCTGGATGAAATGACAGATTTTCCAGATCCCCTCCCAAGGAGGGCCTCACCCTCCCTGGGGAATGATGTGGGTATTGGGTGGGGTCTTAGGGGTTGGTGGAGGGGCAAGGGAGGAGGTGTGGGAGAGGGAGGTGGTATTGACATGTGAAACATTCACGTTTCTAATTTAAATAAAAACATATATAAAAAGACATCAAAATGCAAGAACTCAACAAATCTATTAAAGAAAGTAAGGAAAGGCAAGAAAAAACCTAAACAAACAGGATAAGGGAATAGCTCATGACTTGAAAATTGAAAAAGAGGCAATAAAGAAATCATAAACTGAGGGAATGCTGTAAATAGAAAACCTGCATAAATGATCAGGAACTACAGATGTTAGAATAACTAACAGTATAAAAGAGAAAGAAGAGAGAATCTCAGGTGTTGAATATAAATTGGAGGAACGAGATTCAACCAAAAAAGTGTTAAACCCAAGAAATTCTTAATACAAAATATTCAGGAAATCTAGGACACCTTGAGAAGAGCAAAGATAAGAATAATAGGCATAGAAGAAGTTAAAGATATCCAGTCAAAGAGAAGAAATTTTACTCAACAGAATTATGGAACAGAGAAACAGGGTTTAGTTTTCAACATACACACTATTTTGAAATATTTTTAACTGTAGTTTCAGTGAGTGTGATGCCCTCTTCTGACCTTCAGATATATCACACAAACATGCTGTGAATTAAAATTCTTGTAGACACAGCACACGTAGACATAAATAATACTCTGCAAAGTTACTATTGCAGTATTTAATTTGAATATTAATTCTATGATAATTTATAAGATTTAAAACTTCATTAATGGCTTTCATAATTTCCTTATCTTTATGTTTCTATTTTGTATACCTGAAAATAATATGTACAGGTAATATTAAGTAAGTACATACAGAAAATAATATGTCCAATGATTTACAAGGTTGTTTTTTTTGCAGTAGGAACTCTGTGATGGCTCCTAACATTGGAAAGGTGGAAGTAAGATATGCCAAAGTATTGACATTTGTGAAGTCTCTCCAATATGACTTTTCTGATGTGCTCTAAGATATGAGCAGCAAGTAAAAGACTTTTGTAATGTCTCTCTCCAGTATAAACCTCTGATATGTTCAGAGATTTTTATGTAGGCAAAGGGTTTTTCACATTCCAGACATTTTTAAGGGTTCTGTCTAGAATGGACTCTCTGACATATTCTAAGATTTCTTATGTAGTCAAATGATTTGTCACATTGCAGATATTTTTAGGGGTTAGGGCTAGGAAAGAAACATACAGCTAATTATCCAAGGAGCAACAACATCAAAAAGAAAAACTTAGTGAATAAAATGTCATGACAAAAAAAATCTACCCACTGGAAACACATAGAGAGTCCTCTCCTCAAAAAAATCTCAACTTAAATAACGTCAGCATATTGACCTACTTGTTCGATTCCTTGACATATTCTCAAAGGCCTCAGCATACTACTCCACAGATACTTGTTTAGCAATATTTATTGCTGGTCTATTCACAATTGCTACAAATTGGGAACAATGTAAATGTACATAAACTGGATTAATGGATAGTGGAAATGTGAATCATATGTGTCGCTATATAATACTATTCAGTTGTAAGAACAATTGAAATCATAAAGTTTTCACCTGAATAGGTGACTCTAAAGAGATCATATTGAGTGAGACAAGTCAAACTTGAAAGAAAGACAAAGTTCCTTGCTCCAAATCTTCAAATGGGAGTAAACAATCTGGAGGAAATCAAATAACCAGACAATTAAAGGAGACTCCTGTGGAGAGTGGGGGTAACAATAGACAGTAGAAAAAATAAACAGGAAACAATGATGTAAGAAGGTGTAAATGCAATAGAGATGTGTGTGTGTGTGTGTGTCTGTACTAGTGTGTGAGTGTCTGTGTGTGATTAATGGAGAATGAACAGTCATAAACACTGGAGTGACAGAGAGAAAAATAACAGTAGGGAAGTCTGAAACTGTCATAAGTATTCTTACTATTGTCATCTATCAAAATGTCTATAGTACATCTAAGTCTCTGTAAGTATATACAGTTAGAGCATATATGAAAATTTTCCATCTCAGCTGATGATGCCCCTCAAAAGAACCACAGATCTCTAACAAATAACCCACAGCAGCCTGTTTTTGATATTTTTGGTCACTGCTGTCATTGAGATTTCCAAAACTGTACAGTCCACTTTGCTTACCAGGAGTAGCATGTATTGTCCCGCGCTACCGTCTCGCCAGCAAGAACGACGCAGGACACTCGGATCCTTCTGCAGTAAAGCTTTAATACATCTTGAGAGATAGATGATCAGCTTCTGAGAGGGAGACCCCAAGCTAAGAAACCCAGCCCCTTATATAAGCCTAGGAGCTCCGAGTGAGACGTGTAGAGCCGGGATTGGTGGTTTGCTCATCACCCCAGATGACGGGTGAGGCACAGCTTAAACGGTAAACTCCAACTGACAGCAGATGTCAGCGCCATCTTCTAATGGCGATAGCGATAGCGAGGGCGGCTCCTCACATCTCCCCCTATTCATTTATTTTTGAAGCCATAGGACACCCACAACTTTGGAGTGGAGATAGAGGTCAAATCCCCATGTGCAGATTTGGAACATGTACAAAGCTCCTCTCCAGGGTCTTATCCCCAGAGGGAGCCCTGACCAGTCCCGATGTCGTTTTTCTGGGGGAAGGAGATCATGACATAGAACCTTCATGCAAGATGACTTATCTCCCAGGAGAAAGTCGTTATACCGCAGACCTCTCCTGTGCAGTGCTTAGCCTTGCAACTCCTTGGGCTGCTGAAGCCTACCCACTCTATCCCGTGCAATGAGACTAGCCTCGTGGGGTGCAAGAGCCGGGAGGCCAGCGACCTATTGCTTTAACATGGTTAACCAAATGTCAGGGAGGCTCCGTGTTCTAAGGCAGCAAGTGCTTGTGCCACCATCACTTTGTCTCTTTTGTTTGGGCTCTGAGCTTACACACCATCCAAAGCATCAACACTATTCCACAGCAGAGAACTAGGCTAAATGATCCCACCCCCACCCATTTCTTAAAATAAGAAAATGCAGATGAAATCCAGGAGGAGAGGCCTTCCATCAGAGAAAGATCCAGACGCGTCGAATTCACTTGCAGGATCGCCACTCTCAACTCACGGAGTGTCTGCTCAAACTCAAAAGTCCAATTCTGTAATAAATGTTGAGACAGAGCTTTTGACAGGTTAGCTGCTCTTGTAAAATTCTCATATTGTACTGAAGTGACACAAAGGCCAGGCAACTTTTGTTCACATCCCAATTGGGCCATCTGCCACAATATATCCAATTGTTCCTGAACCAAATTAATCTGTTGGTTTACCAACATCAGGCCTCCTTGTATCTGAGAATTGGCAGTGGCCTGTTTATCTAGGGCCATGGTCACAGTGGCTGATAGTTCATTAATGGTTTGAGTTGTCTGCACAGTGGCGGAAAGTGCAAGGGCCGAGGCGGTAACCGAAGCAGTAACCGCGGCAGCAGCTATCAGGCCCACAATAATAGCAGAGATCCCAAAAATCTCGCTTTTCCCTAAACAAACTCAAACTACTTGACACCTCAACAGGAACTGGAACAAATCGAGGCATGCACATTTCCAAAGCAAAAGGGTGCTTAATAGCATCCCATCATAATGCATAAAAACAATTCTAAGCAGAGCAATTTATTTCTTTCTGATTCTTACCTAAGGTATCATTACTCACAACCCAAATAAAGGGCAGCCAAACACAAATTGGAGCAGCTGAATAATTAGTTCTCTTAAAAGGGGTATACTTAACATTGGAGGAGGACCAATCAGATGATCCAGAGCTCTGTCCCTCACTCAGACTGTTGCCTAATGCCCCTTTCCAATCAAAAGTAATCTGTCCCTTCTCACTATATCCTCCAGCAATCATTGCCATAGGAGAAAGATCAGTACAGCTTCCATTAATTCAAAAGGATTAGCATTAGATCTTTCTGGATCCATATGAATAAAATTATCCTTTAATGAAGAAATCACAGTAAAGCACAAGCTTCCTACCAATGACAAGGTTCTCTCATCCTGAAAACTCTGTATCTGAGGATCTAAAGGCAAAAAGGCAAGCCCCAACTCTCTATTAGTTGTGAAAAATCTAGG
>NW_024434750.1:0-3113 GCF_017639785.1 Mesocricetus auratus | reverse complement strand
ATAAATAGTGCATTATAGTGTCACAATGTATAAGTGTGATGTCATAGTGCAGTATAGTGATGTCACAATGTATAATTGTGATGTCATATTGCAGCATAGTTATATAACAGTGTATAAATGTGATGTCATTGTGCAGCATACTGATACCACAGTGTACATATGTGACATCATAGTACAGAGCAGTGATGTCACAGTGTAATTGTGATGGAATAATGCAGTGTCTCAGTGTATAATTGTGTTTCATAGCGCAGAATTGTGATGTCATGGTGTATAATTGTGATGTCATAGTGCAGTATATTGATGTCACAGTGGATAAATGTGATGCCACAGTGCTCTCTTGTGATGTCACAATGTATAATTGAGATGTTATAGTGCAATATATTGATGTCACAGTGTATAATTGTGTTTTATAGTGCAGAATTGTGATGTCACAGTGTATAATTTTGATCTCAGGGTGTACTGTAGTTATGTTACAATGTGTATTTGTGATTCAAAGTACAGTATAGTGATGTCACAGTGTATAATTGTTATAGTGCTGTATTGTGATTTCATGATATATAATTGTGATGTCATAGTGCAGAATAGTCATGTCTCAGTGTATAAATGTGTTTCATAGTGCAGAATAGTGATGTCGCAATGTATAGTTGTGATGTCACAATGTATATGGTTGTGCAAAATAATGATGTCACAAGGTAAAATGGTGATGGCACAGTGCATTATAATGATGTCACAATGTGTATTTGTCATGTCATAGTCCATTATAGTGTATGTTTGTGATGTCATAGTGCCTCTTAGTGATGTTACTGTTTATAATTGGGATGTCATAGTGCCTCTTAGTGATGTTACTGCTTATAATTGGGATGTCATAGTGCAGTATAGTGATGTTAGTGTATCATTGTGATGTCATAGTGCAGTATAGTGATGTCACAGTGTATAATTGTGATATCATAGTATAGTGCAGTGATGTCACAGTGTAATTGTGATGTAATAATGCAGTATATTGATGTCTCAGTGTATAATTGTGTTTCATAGTGCAGAATTGTGATGTCATGGTGTATAATTATGATGTCATAGTGCAGTATAATGATGTCACAGTGTATGATTGTAATGTCACAGTGCTCTCTTGTGATGTCACAATGTATAATTGTGATGATAAAGTGCAATATAGTGATGTCACATTGTATAGTTGTAATAATGCAGTATATTGATGTCTCAGTGTATAATTGAGTTTCATAGTGCAGAATTGTGATGTCACAGTGTATAATTGTGATGTCATAGTGTACTATAATGATGTCATGTTGTAAAATTGGGGTCATAGTTCAATACAGTGATATCACAATATATAAGTGTGATGTCACAGTACAGTATAGTTATGTCACAGTATATAACTGTGATGTCACACTGCATTATAGTGTTGTCACAATGTTTATTTGTGATGTCATAGTGCAGTATAGTGATATCACAGTATATAATTGTTATAGTGCAATATAGTGTTTTCATGACGTATAATTGTGCTGTCATATTGCACTGTAGTGATGTCACAGTGTATAATTGTGATGTCATTGTGCATCATAGTGATATCTCAGTGTATAAATGTGTTTCATAGTGCAGAATAGTGATGTCACAATGTATAGTTGTGATGTCATATTGCACTATATTGTATGGTTGTGATGTCATAGTACAGCATTGTGATTTCACAGTGTATGATCGTGATGTCACAGGGAAGTATAGTCATGTCAGATTGTATAATTGTATGATGATATTACAGAATAGTGATGTCACAGTGTATAACTGTGATGTAACAGGGCATTATAGTGACACAATGTATAAGTGTGGTATCATAGTGCACCATAGTGATGTCACAGTGCTTAATTGTGATGTCACAGTGCAGTATGGTGATGTCACAGTGTATAATTGTGATGTGACAGTGCTCTCTAATGATGTCACAATGCATAATTGTGATGGTATAGTGCATTATAATCATGTCACAGTGTATATTTGTGATGTCATAGTGCAGTATTGTGATGTCACAATGGATAATTGTGATGTTATAGCGTAGTATAGTGATGTCACAGTGTATAATTGTAGTAGTGCACTATAGTGATGTCACGATATATAATTGTGATGTGATATTGCACTATAGTGATGTCACAGTGTATAATTTTTGTGTCATAGTGCAGCACAGTGATGTCTCATTGTATAATTTTGATGTCACATTGTCCTATAGTGATGTCACAATGGATAATTGTCTGTTTAATTGTGATGTCACAGTGCACTCTTGTGATGTCACAAGATATATTTGTGATGTCAGAGTGTTTCATAAAGCAATATAGTCATGTCTCAGTATATAATTTTGATGTCATAGTGCACTTAATGATATCACAACGCATGCTTGTGATGTTATAATGCTCTCTAGTTATGTCACAGTGTATATTTGTGATGTCATAATGCAGTATATTGATGTCACAATGTAAAATTGTGATGACATAGTGTAGTATAGTGATGTCACAAAGTAGAGTTGTGATGTCATAGTGCATTATAGTGTATGATTATGATATCATGGTGCAGTATATTGATATTACATTGTATAATTGTGATGTCATAGGGCAGTATAGTGATATCACAATGTATAATTGTGATGTCATAGGGCAGTATAGTGATATCACAGTGTGTAATTGTGATGACACAGTGTACTATAGTGATGTCATAATGTATAATTGTGATGTCATAGGGCAGTGTAGTGATGTCACACTGTATAATTGTATAATTGTTGTAGTGCAGTATACTGATGTCACGATTTATAATTGTTATCATAGTGTACTAAAGTGATGACACAGTGTATAATTGTGATGTCATAGTGCAGGGTAGTGATGTCACAGTGTATAACTGTGATGTCAGTGTGCACAATAGTGATGTCACATGTATAATTGTTTTTCATAGTGCAGAATAGTGACATCACAGGGTATAATTTTGATGTCACAGTGCACTCTAGTATATAATTGTAATGTCATAGTGCAATACAGTGATATCACTGTATATAACTGTGATGTCATAGTGCACTATAGTGATGTAGGATTATGATGTCATAGGGCTGCATAGTGTATTACATTGTA
>NW_024434749.1:0-2807 GCF_017639785.1 Mesocricetus auratus | reverse complement strand
AAGTGTTACGAGAAGCTTTTCCTTGTGAGAAACCGTTCTGCCAGCCTGGTTCTAGATCCGCATCAGTCCCAAATAAATACACAGGAGGCTATATTAATTATGAAGCTGTTGGCCTTGCTTGTCTCTTACTGGCTAGCTCTGCTTTAAGTAATTACCCCATAATTGTTAATCTAAGTATTTCTATAACCGGAGAATAGTTCCGGGATCCTACCCATGGCGTTACATCTCGAACTCTCTTGTGTTTCTCCTACCCAGAGTCCTCCTGGACTCCTAGTCCCTCCTATCTAGATTCCCCATTGGCCAGACAGTACTTTATTGACAAATGCACAGGACTTCCCCAATATCTCCTCTTTTCTGTTTAAACAAAAAGAAAGGTCTTAACTTTAACATAGTCAAATCATATATAACAGAACAGTTATCAAGTAAGAATACAGTTACAATATTTTGTCTATCAACATTTAGCAAGATTTAAAGAAAATATCATCCATCCCATCCTTGTGAGTCCAAAGTCCTATATGTAGCTTATCTTTAATCATAACAAAGAAAACTATAATAATATCTGTCTTCAACTCTATCAAAGACCACAGAAGGATAATATATAAACACTAGGATTGACAGAGGTATCTTACTGCCTGGACAGTCACCCGAAGTTCCTCTGTAACGTTGGGGCATCCATCTTCAGCCCATAGGCCACAATATGTCTGGAACACTTCTCAGTAAAGCATGATATTTCAAACTGTCTATCTGCATCAGCAGTCTGTCAGTCATTTTTCTTTGTCCTGCAGAAAGTCTCGTAGACTCTTTCATGAAGCAGGGACCCTGTAAGACTGAGTTCAGCAGTCACTTTCCTGTGGGTCCTGCATGTTTAGTTTATACAGCAACAGTCAAACAGTCTAGGCAAGAGCAGTCTCTTGCCCAAATGGCTAATCTTGCCATGTTGAAAGCAAACTTTATAACGAGTTTCTTCGATGCCCATCTTCCTCTCAGACGTAATTGGTGCTGCCAGGAGCAGACATTTCTCATTGTCAAGACAAACCCTAAACCATTTTAAATGCCATGTTCTGAAGGTCTTTGAGAGTTTTGAAGACTGTCCATCTCAAATATATTTCTGTATATCTAGAAAACCTAACATACCTAACTATAAATTCTACCTATTATACGTAACTATCTATAATCTGTATTTAATTACGCATTACGTTGTAAAAGATCAGTATAAGCACAATACTTAATTAAGAGGAGAAATATACACATCACAAAATTGACTTTGAATTTGTATCAATAAATGAAAAACAATACCCATACCATAATTCCCCTTTTTACCATTAAAAAAGATTGGCTGTGATCACTAGCCAATTATAAACAATCCCATTTAAATGAAAACAAAGATTTATAAACAAGATGGGAATTGGGATGTCGCTCATTCCAAACTGCTTCCTGCTGGAAGGGGGCGCTGTTCATACCATGGGGATCATGACAAAACTCAGAAACTTGTATAAGTCCGTATTTTCGGGGTCTGTAAAACTGCATCATCGTAGCTGTTTTGATTGTTGGAACATCTGGTCCACTGTTTCCGGGGGTCTTGGTTCATGGAACCACAGAAGACTGGAAGGAATCCTCAGCTTTTCATTTTCTGTGGAAACATAAATAAAAACTCCTTTTCCAAAGTAACATATCGTTATACTTAAATTTTGAAGTCAAGGCATTTTCAAAAGATATAAGTTGAATTAATGCAGCAGTATTTATAATCAAGTGTACTTCAGTAGCTGTTCCTTCCTTAGCAATGAAAAAACTGAAAAACATAACAGCGTACACTATCCAGACTCTCTGTGTATTTTCCATCTTTACGTGGCTTATTTATTTATATATTATTTATTATTACTCTATTTCTTTCACTTTTATTTATTTTTCTCTGAGACAGGGTTTCTCTTTGGAAATCCGCCTGCCTCTGCCTCTGGAGTAAATCCTACCGGCGTGTGCCACCACAACGCCGGCTTTTGTATTTATATACCACTTTGCCATTCCATTTTCTCTCTCAATCTCACGTATATTTTTAAACACACTGTAAACCTTTAGAGGTTTTTCTTCATCCAAGTCTGACTTTACTGTAAATCGTTACGTTTTTCTGGCCACGAGTCTTATCTGTAAAACTGCGGCTGTTTTAAACTGCCCTTTCAAGATGGCGGGCATAAGCGTGATTCCAGCTTACCGCCTCAGTCCATGCTGACATCCAGCAAAAGCTGCCACTTCCAGCTGTACGTACACACCTTTCAATCATGAGCAGAGTCTCTTAAAACAACCTTGTTGGCTGTTTTTTTTTTTAATGTCGAGTCAGGAAGACTCCGGTAAGCTAGCAAAACAGAGCACACATGAGAAAAATGCTGTGCTTCTCTCTGTTCTTTTGTTTTTAAAATTTCTTTAAAGCTTTTGTTATTTTGCATGGAAATTCGATCCCACTCCTGACACCATTTTGTTACGAGAAGCTTTTCCTTGTGAGAAACCGTTCTGCCAGCCTGGTTCTAGATCCGCATCAGTCCCAAATAAACACACAGGAGGCTATATTAATTATGAAGCTGTTGGCCTTGCTTGTCTCTTACTGGCTAGCTCTGCTTTAAGTAATTACCCCATAATTGTTAATCTAAGTATTTCTCTTACCGGAGAATAGTTCCGGGATCCTACCCATGGCGTTACATCTCGAACTCTCTTGTGTTTCTCCTACCCAGAGTCCTCCTGGACTCCTAGTCCCTCCTATCTAGATTCCCCATTGGCCAGACAGTACTTTATTGACAAATGCACAGGACTTCCCCAAC
>NW_024434748.1:0-4806 GCF_017639785.1 Mesocricetus auratus | reverse complement strand
AATCCAACTATATAATACTATATGAGAAACTACGTACTTAACTTCATGAAAATAACGATACAACACTTTGTGTGAAACTATGTGCATAACTTCATGAAATCTAACTATATAACACTATATGAGAAACTAAGTACTTAACCTCATGAAAACTAATGATACTATAGTGTATGTGAAACTATGTGCTTAACTACATGAGAACCTACCATATAACACTGTATAAGAAACTACGTGTTAAATTCTTAAAACTAATGTTACAACACTGTGTGTGAAACTACATTCTTAACTTCTTCAAAACTAATGATACAAAACTGTGTGTGAAACTATGTGCTTAAATTCATGAAATCCAACTATATAACACTATATGAGAAACAACGTACTTAACTTCATGAAAACTAACGATACAACACTGTGTGTGAAACTACATGCTCAATTTCTTCAAAACTAAGGATACAACACTGTGTGTGAAACTATGTGCTTAACTTCATGAAATCCAACTAAATAATACTATATGAGAAACTACTTACTTAACTTCTTTAAAACTAGCAATACAACACTATGTGTGAAACTATTTGCTTAATTTCTTCAAAACTAACGATACAACATTGTGTGTGAAACTATGTGCTTAACTATATGAGAACCTACCATATAACACTGTATAAGAAACTACGTGCTTAACTTCTCCAAAACTAACTTTACAACATTGTGTGTGAAACTACATGCTTAACTTCTTCAAAACTAACCATACAACACTGTGTGTGAAACTATGTGCTTAACTTCATGAAATCCAACTATATAACACTATATGTGAAAGTACGTACTTAAGTTCATGAATACTAACGATACAACACTGTGTGTGAAACTACATGCTTAACTTCTTCAAAACTAACCATACAACACTCTGTGTGAAACTATGTGCTTAACTTCATGAAATCCAATCATATAACACTATTTGAGAAAGTACGTTCTTAACTTCATGAAAACTAACGATACAACACTGTGTGTAAAACTATGTATTTAACTTCTTCAAAACTAACGATACAACACTGTATGTGAAACTATGTGCTTAACAACACGAGAACCTACCATATAACACTGTATAAGAAACGTCGTGCTTAACTTCTCCAAAACTAACGTTACATCACTGTGTGTGAAACTATGTGCTTAAATTCATGTAATCTATCTATATAACACTGTATTATAAACTACTTTCTTATCTTCCTCGAAACTAACGATACAACACCGTGTGTGGAACTATGTGCTTAACTTCATGAAATTTAACTATATAACACTATATGAGAAACTACGTACTTAACTTCAAGAAAACTAATGATACAATAGTGTATTTGAAACTATGTGCTTAACTACATGAGAACTTACCATATAACACTGTGTTAGAAACTACGTGCTTAACTTCTTCAAAACTAACTTTACAATACTGTGTGTGAAACTACATGCTTAACTTGTTCAAAACTAACGATACAACACTGTGTGTGAAACGATGTGCTCAACTTCATGAGAACTAACCATATAACACTGTACTAGAAACTACGTCATTAACGTCATGAAAAGGAACGAAACACCACAGTATGTGAAACTATGTGCTTAACTTCTTCAAAACTGACGATCCACCACGTATGTGAAACTATGTGCTTAACTACACGAGAACCTACCATATAAAACTGTATAAGAAACTACGTGCTTGACTTCTTCAAAACTAACGTTACAACTCTGTGTGTGAAACTACGTGCTTAACTTCTTCAAAACTAACGTTACAACACTGTGTGTGAAACTATGTGCTTAATTTCATGAAATCCAACTATATAACACTATATGTGAAACTACGTACTTAACTTCATGAACACTAATGATACAGCACAGTCTGCGAAACTACGTGCTTAACTTCATGAAATCTAACTACATAACACTATATGAGAAACTACGTACTTAACTTCATAAAAACTAATGAAACAACACTGTATGTGGAAATATGTGCTTAACTACATGAGAACCTACCATATAACACTGTGTAAGAAAGTACGTGCTTAACTTCTTCAAAACTAACGTTACAACACTGTGTGTGAAACTACATGCTTAAGTTCTTCAAAACTAAAGATACAACACATGTGTGAAACTATGTGCTCAACTTCATGAGAACTTACCATATAACACTGTATTAGAGACTACGTGCTTAACTTTATGAGAAATAACGACACAACACAGTATGTGAATCTAAGTGCTTAACTTCTTCAAAACTAACGTTACAACACTGTGTGTGAAACTATGTGCTTAACTTCATGAAATCCAACCATATAACACTATATGTGAAATTACGTACTTTACTTCATGAACTCTAACGATACAGCACAGTCTCCGAAACTACGTGCTTAACTTCATGAAATCTAACTATATAACACTATATGAGAAACTACGTATTTAACTTCATGAAAACTAATGAAACAACATTGTATGTGAAACTATGTGCTTAACTACATGGGAACCTACCATATAACACTGTGTTAGAAACTACATGCTAAACTTCTTCAAAACTGACTTTACAACACTGTGTGTGAAACTATGTGTTTAACTTCATGAAATCTAACTATATAACACTGTATTAGAAACTACGTGCTTCTCTTCTTCGAAACTGATGATACAACACGTGTGCGAAACTATGTGCTCAACTTCATGAGAACTAACCATGTAACACTGTATTAGAAACTACGTGCTTAACTTCATGAAAACTAACAATACAACACTGTGTGTGAAACTATGTGCTTAATTTCATCAAATCCAACTATATAACACTATATGAGAAACTACGTACTCAACTTCATGAAAACTAACGATACAACTCTGTGTGTAAAACTATGTTCTCAACATCAGGAGACCTTACCATATAACACTGTGTTAGAAACTACGTGCTTAACTTCATGAAAACTAATGATACAACACTGTATGTGAAACTATGTGCTTAACTACCTGAGAACCTACCATATAACACTGTATTAGAACTTACGTGCTTATCTTCATGGAAACTAACAATACAACACTGTGTGTGAAACTACATGCTTAACTTCTTCAAGCCTAAAGATACAACACTGTGTGCGAAACTATGTGCTTAACTTCATAAAATCTAATATAGCACTATATGAGAAACTACCTACTTAACATCATGAAAACTAATGATACAACACTCTATGTGAAGCAATGTGCTTAACCACATGAGAACCTACCATATAACACGGTGTAAGAACCTACGTGCTTAACTTCTTTAAAACTAACGATACAACACTGTGTGTGTAACTATGTGCTTAACTTCATGAAATCCAACTATATAACACTGTATGTCAAACTACGTACTTAACTTCATGAAAACTAATGATACAACAAAGTCTGCGAATCTACGTGCTTAACTTCATGAAATCTAACTAAATAACACTATATGAGACACTACGTACTTAACTTCATGAAAACTAATGATACAACACTGTATGTGAAACTATGTGCTTAACCACATGATACCTACCATATAACACGGTATAAAAAACTACGTGCTTAACTTCTTCAATACTAACGATACAAAACTGTGTGTGAAACTACATGCTAAACTTCTTCAAAATTAACCATACAACACTGTGTGTGAAACTATGTGCTCAACTTCATGAGACCTTACCATATAACACTGTATTAGAAACTACATGCTTAACTTCATGAAAACTAATGATACAACACTGTATGTGAAACTATGTGCTTAATTACATGAGAACCGTCCATATAACACTGTATAAGAAACTACGTGCTTAACTTCTTCAAAACTAACGTTACAACACTGTGTGTGAAACTACATACTTAACCTCTTCAAAACTAACAATACAACACTGTTTGTGAAACTATGTGCTTAACTTCATGAAATCCAACTATTTAACACTATATGTGAAACTACGTACTTAACTTCATGAAAACTAACGACACAGCACAGTATGTGAAACTAAGTGCTTAACTTCTTCAAAACTAACGATAAAACACTGTGTAAGAAACTACATACTTAACTTCTTCAAAACTAACGATACACCACTGTGCGTGAAACTATGGGCTCAACTTCATGAGGACTTACTATAAAACACTGTATTAGAAACAACGTGCTTAACTTCATGAAAAATAACTTCAAAACACAGTAAGTGAAACTAAGTGGTTAACTTCTTCAAAACTAACGATACAACACTGTATGTGAAACTATGTGCTTAACTACATAAGAACCTAACATATAACACGGTATAAGAAACTACGTGCTGAACTTCTTCAAAACTAACGTTACAACACTGTGTGTGAAACTACGTGCTTAACTACTTCAAAACTAACGATACAACACTGTGTGAGAAACTATGTGCTCAACTTCAGGAGAACTTACCATATAACACTGTATTAGAAACTACGTGCTTAACTTCATGAAAACTAACGACACAACACAGTAGGTGAAACTAAGTGCTTAACTTCTTCAAAACTAACGATAAAACACTGTGTGTGAAACTATGTGCTCAACTTCGTAAGAACGTGCCATATAACAATGAATTTGAAACTTCGTGCTTAACTTCATGAAAACTAACGACACAACACAGTATGTGAAACTAAGTGCTTAACTTCTTCAAAATTAACGATACAACACTGTATGTGAAACTATGTGCTTAACTACATGAGAACCTACCATATAACACTGTATAAGAAACTACGTGCTTAACTTCTTCAAAACTAATGTTACAACACTGTGTGTGAAAATACATGCTTAAGTTCTTCAAAACTAACGATACA
>NW_024434747.1:0-1639 GCF_017639785.1 Mesocricetus auratus | reverse complement strand
AAAATGAAAAGCTGAGGATTCCTTCCAGGCTTCTGTGGTCTGAAGAACCAAGACCCCCGGAAGCAGTGGACCAGGTGTTCCAACTATTTAGACAACTAAGATGATGCAGCTTTACAGACCCTGAAAATAAGGACTTATACAGGTTTCTGAGTTTTGTCATGATACCCATGGTATGAACAGAGCCCCCTTCCAGCAGGAAGCAGTTTGGAATGAGCAATATCCTAATAACCATCTTGTTTATAAATCTTTGTTTTCATTTAAATGGGATTGTTTATAATTGGCTAATGATCACAATCGATCTCTTGTTTATGGCAAAAAGGGGAATTATGGTATTGATATTGTTTTTCATTTATTGATACAAATTCAAGGTCAATTTTGTGATGCTTATATTTCTCCTCTTGATTAAGTATTGTGCTTATACTTATCTTTTACAATGTAATGCATAATTGAATACAGATTATAGATATTTACTTATAATAGTTAGAATTTATAGTTAGGTAAGTTAGGTTTTCTAGATATACAGAAATATATTTGAGATAAGTGAACAGTCTTCAAACCTTTCAAAGACCTTCAGAAAATGGCATTTAAAATGGTTTAGGTTTTTTCTTGACAATGAGAAATGTCTGCTCCTGGCAGCACCAATTATGTCTGAGAGGAAAATGGGCATCGAAGAAACTTGTTATGGAGTTTGCTTTCAACATGGCAAGATTAGCCATTTGGGCAAGAAACTGCTCTTGCCTGTACTGCTTGACTGTTGCTGTATAAACTGGACATGCAGGACTCACAGGAAATGTGACTGCTGAACTCAGTCTTACAGGGTTCCTGCTTCATGAAAGAGTCTAAGAGACTTTCTACAGGACAAAGAAAAATGACTGACAGACTGCCAGCGAAGATGGACAGTTTGACATTTCCTGCTTTGCTGAGAAGTGTTTCAGACACATTGTGGCCTATGGGCTGAAGATGGATGCCCCAACGTTACAGAGGAACTTCGGGTGACTGTCCAGGCAGTAAGATACCTCTGTCAATCCTAGTGTTTATATATTATCCTTCTGTGGTCTTTGATGGAGTTGAAGACAGAGTAGTTATAATTATAGTTTTCCTTAGTTATGATAAAAGATAAGCTACATATAGGACTTTGGACTCACAAGGATGGGATGGATGATATTTTCTTTAAATCTTGCTAAAATATTGTAACTATGTTCTTACTTGATAACTGTTCTGTTATGTATAATTTGACAGTGTTAAAGTTAAGACCTTTCTTTTTGTTTAAACAGAAAAGAGGAGATGTTGGGGGAAGTCCTGTGCATTTGTCAATAAAGTACTGTTGAGCCTATAGGGAACCAAGATAGGAGGGACTAGGAGTCCAGGAGAACTCTGGGAAGGAGAAACACAAGAGTCAAGATGTAACGCCATGGGGGTAGGAAGGCCGGAACCATTCTCCGGTAAGAGAAATACTTAGATTAACAGCTATGGGGTAATTACTTAAGTCAGAGCTAGCCAGTAAGAAACAAGCAAGGTCAACAGCTTCATAATTAATACAGCGTCTTGTGTGTTTATTTGGGGACTACAAAGTGGCAGAGCCCAGGCGGCTGGTGGGGGATAAACCAAAGCGGCTAGCAAAGAAAAAGCTTCCCTAACA
>NW_024434746.1:0-1047 GCF_017639785.1 Mesocricetus auratus | reverse complement strand
GACACTCCTCCATTGCTGGTGGGAGTGCCAACTGGTCCAGCCACTTTGGAAAGCAGTATGGAGATTCCTCAGAAAAATGGGAATAAACCTACCACAAGACCCAGCAACTCCACTCTTAGGCATATACCCAAAAGATGCCCATTCATCCAACAAAGATGTCTGTTCCACTATGTTCATAGCAGCTTTATTTGTAATAGCCAGAACTTGGAAGCAACCTAGATGTCCCTCACCCGAAGAGTGGATAGAGAAAATGTGGTACATCTACACAATGGAGTACTATTCAGCAGAAAAAAATAATGGAATCTTGAGATTCACAGGCAAATGGATGACACTAGAAGAAACCATCCTGAGTGAGGTAACCCAGTCACAAAAAGAGAAACATGGCATGTACTCTCTCATATATGGATTTTAGACATAGATCTGGGGAGTGCCAGCCTACAATCCTATGGCCAGACAGTCTGGGAAACAGAAACTACATTTAGTGGCTGGTTAATTACTGAGCTGAACTCAAGAAAGCCAGTATCAGAGAGGGAGGACTGATGATCAAAGGGATTAAGACTGGGGTGGTTTAACCCCCAGAAACAGCTGACCAGACAAAGGTTAACTCTTGAATCCCAGGAATCAGCCTGGGAATCCAGCATGGGACTGATCAAGACCCCCTGAATCTGGGTGTCAGTGAGGAGGCCTAGGTAATCTATTGAGCCTTGGGCAGCAGATCAGTACCCATCCCAAGTATACACACGGACTTTGGACTCCCATAGAACAATGTGAGGTGCACCCTCACCCTGAACTCTTAGGGAAGGGTCTAGGCCCTGCCCTATATGAAATGACAGACTATGGACACCCCCATGGAGAGCCTCACCCTCCCTGGGGGAACGAGGGGATAACGGGGGGGATGGGGGGAGGGCATGGGAGGAGGGGAGGGAAAGGGAGAGGGACCTGGAACTGACTTGTGAAGCAACCTTGTTTCTTATCTAAATTTTAAAAAAAAGAATAAAAAAATTGTAAACATGATCTTGAAAAAAAAATAAAATAACTGAAAAAAAA
>NW_024434745.1:0-11288 GCF_017639785.1 Mesocricetus auratus | reverse complement strand
ATGGTCAGTCTACAGTATGTGTTCTTTTATGATATTGAAGCCTCGTGAAATGTGAATAGGCTTTACCGCATTGATTACATTACTATGGTATCTCTCAAGTGTGTGTTCTTTTATGATATTTGAGACCATTGTCATGTGAAAAGGCTTTACCACATTGACTGCATTCATACTGTTTCTCTCCCATATGTGTTCTTTTATGATATTGAAGAATGCTGACATGTGAATAGGCTTTACTGCATTGATTACATACATAGGGTTTCTCTCCAGTGTGTGTTCTTATATGTCTTCTAATCTCACTGTGACTTATAAAAGCTTTGCCATAGTGATTACATGCATAAGGTTTTTCTACTGAATGGGTTCTTTCATTCCTTCAAAGATAATTGGCACATGTAAAAGTTTCACCATTCCATTATACTGATGAATCGGGGTGTCTATATACATTGAATTTAAAATTTCACCTAATCATAAAGATGAATCAGTTCTTAAGTTTTATTTTCATGATGCTTCCATTCATGAGCGGTTGCTTTGTGGCTATGAAGATAACTGTGACAGGGAGTTAGAGCCTTTGATCCATGGCCTACATCTATGGCCTCTTACTTATGTGAGATTTTTCACATATCTGAGAAGAACTGGATGAACTCATAGCTTTTTCATACTTACTGCATTCATAAGTTTTCCTGTATTTTGAGTTGTATTTCATTGGCTGAATGTATCAGGACATAGGAACGTACTCAATCATTCCAAGACTCAGAGGGACTTTCTGTAGTGTGAGTTCATTGATGTCTTCACAAGGAAGTTGGAAATCCAATTAACTGTAATCTTGTATCACATTTAACACAGCTACTCAAGGTTGGGAACTACTAAATAACATTCATATTTTCTAGTTTCCCAGAGAGTGAGGGGGGCTACATTGATTCTTTCCATATTTTATGCTCACATAGCTTGTATTTAGAGTTATAAGTGATATTCATAATTTTCATGTTTTTTTTGAGACATGATTCACTGTGCAGTTTTGGATTGTGTCCTAAAATGCACTCTGTAAATTAGGCTGGCCTCCAACTCACAGAAATCCAGCCAGCTCTACTTCCTGTGTGGTAGAATTAAAGGTATGCACTACCACTGCCCCACTGGAAAATATGCTCTTACTAAAACAAGAATAACAAATAAATTGTTTGCATATTTCATTTGCACAATTTGGCTTTCTTTTCCTCAGAGATAGGTCATATAATGATTAAGTTTCCTCCAAAACAACCTTCTTGACTCTCATAATCTGACCCTTTCAATATACTTAGAAAATCACAATCATACGAGTAATGACAGCTTCACTATAGAATCTTTTTCCCTTAAAAGTTCTTGGACATAATCATATCACCTATTCAACATATATACTGTTTAAAATATCTGAGTGGTATGGAACTAAAGGGATTGACATTTCTACAGTACAAATCTCAATGGGGTGTAATACAAATTTGCATAAACTTGCATACACTAAAATTACCTTCTATTTCTTCTAGAGCTGTCACAGTGTTCTTCAATATTATTTTCTTCCCACTTGTAGCCTAACATTCAACACCACAAAATATATGAAATATGAAAGGAAATTGCATCAAATTTAAGTTAATATCACCAATGAATATTAGAACTATGTTTTATTCACCTAATATTCCCTTTTCTCAATCAGAATTACAGAAGAGTATTAATAACCAAGAAGCAGTTTCCCCTTATTTTAAATCATGAAGGGAAATTCAACCTCACCTATGGCAGAGAGGTTCCTGTAAGTCTCCAGCATCACATCCTTGTAGAGACATATCTGGGAAGGATTCAGCAAAGCCCACCCTTCCTGAGTGAAGCCAATGTGCACATCATCATAGGATACTACATCCTAAAACAACCCACACATGTGTAAAACAGAAAGTGTGATACATACATACATATATATAAACATACATACATGTGTGTGTGTCAATGATTGTATATTCATACAATTTTGGTGCTTCCCATATTTATTCCATGACATGGACATTAATATGTATTCACCCAGCGACTTTAGCAGGAAACTGTGAGGAGCCGCCCTCGCTATCGCTATTGCCGTTAGAAGATGGCGCTGACATCTGCTGTCAGTTGGAGTTAACCGTTTAAGCTGTGCCTCTCCCGTGGCGTCATCTGGGGTGATGTGCAAACCACCAATCCCGGCTCTACACGTCTCACTCGGAGCTCCTAGGCTTATATAAGGGGCTGGGTTTCTTAGCTTGGGGTCTCCCTCTAAGAAGCTGATCATCTATCTCTCAAGATGCATTAAAGCTTTACTGCAGAAGGATACGAGTGTTCTGCGTCGTTCTTGCTGGCGAGACGGTAGCGCGGGACATCTGGTGCCGAAACCCGGGAACTCTTCAACATCGCCGGCGCCGCGGGAGACCCCTCGGAAGACGGGGCGGATTCAGAACTGCAGCGACGTAAGTTCAGAGAGGTATGCTTTATCCTGAATACCCACTTTCTCGACTTTGGCCTTAGTTTGTCATCACCGTGGGACGGGTCAGTGGAGGCTTTGGTGCTAGTCCTGTTTGTCCTTCTCCTTCATCGTGGCTGGTGCTGACAGAACGGTGCTGTCAGTCTGGTGCTGTCAGTCTGGTGCTGTCAGTCTGGTGCTGTCAGTCTGGTGCTGTCAGTCTGGTGCTGTCAGTCTGGTGCTGTCAGTCTGGTAACGGAGTTGAGCGCCGTTTTTTAGATAAGCCGCTAGCGCGATGGGGTTGTCACAGTCAGTGGTTACTGCCCTACAGACTGTGCTAAAACAAAGAGATCTTAAAATTGCACCACGAACACTTCAAAATTTTGTGAAGGAGGTAGATAGAGTGGCACCATGGTATGCTTGTTCCGGGTCCCTCACTGTGGCCTCATGGAACAAGCTAGGTAAAGAACTAGACAGGAAGCATGCAGAAGGAGATCTCCACTTAGGTACCAAAGCCATTTGGAAGCTAGTTAAAAACTGCTTGGAGGATGAGGCCTGTCACCCTGCTATAATAGAAAGTCAGGGAACCTTAGAGGAAGTTCAGGATAGCATGTCAGAAACTGAACGGAGTGAGAGAATGGGAGCTCGCAAAAGGAAAGACATGTCTAAGAAAAAAGGCCCTCCCCAAGAAGTTAAGAAAGGGGGAGAGAAAGAAGGGAGTGATCATTCACCCCCTAACAAATCTAAGAAAAAGAAAAAGCCAGAATCTAGTCTATACCCTACAGTAGAGCTAGAAGCCTTGGAGCTAGATAATTCTGATTCTGACACTCTGTATTCTAGCGAAGAAGGTGGTCTAGAGGAGGAGGTGGCACGGTATGAGGAAGAAAGATATCACCCTGATAGACACCGGCCACTGAAAACAAAAATGAATGTGAGGCCACCACCTATAAATCCGGCGGGCTCACGCCCCTCAGCGCCTCCGCAGTATGAGCTTCGGCTGAATACTGGTACTGACTCCTTTTTACCTTTAGAGGAACGGAGAAAAATACAAGTAGCTTTTCCAGTATTCGAGAATGCGGAAGGCGGAAGAGTACATACCCCTGTAGATTACAATCAAATCAAAGAATTGGCCGAATCCGTTCGTAATTATGGGGTCAATGCTAACTTTACCACATTACAGGTGGAAAGGCTTGCTAATTTTGCCATGACTCCCACTGACTGGCAGACGACAGTGAAAGCAGTGCTTCCCAACATGGGACAATACATGGAATGGAAGGCTCTCTGGTATGATGCAGCCCAGGCACAAGCTAGAGTTAATGCCACGGCTGAAGATGAGAATCAGAGGCAGTGGACATTTGAAATGCTGACAGGTCAGGGTCAACATGCCCTTAATCAAACCAACTACATCTGGGGTGTCTATGGTCAGGTGTCGGCCGCCGCTATTAAAGCATGGAAGGCCCTCACAAAAAGGGGAGAGTCCAGTGGACACCTTACAAAGATTGTCCAAGGACCCCAAGAGCCATTTTCAGACTTTGTGGCCAGAATGACAGAGGCCGCCAGTCGCATCTTTGGTGATTCAGAACAAGCTATGCCCCTGATTGAGCAACTTGTCTATGAACAAGCAACCCAGGAATGTCGAGCGGCTATCGCCCTCGCAAAAGCAAAGGTTTACAAGATTGGCTCAGAGTGTGCAGGGAGCTGGGGGACCCCTAACCAATGCAGGACTAGCTGCCGCCATTTTACAAACGCACAGGTGTAGAGATTTATCTAGTCGAAAAGCTTGTTTTAATTGTGGGAGAATGGGGCACCTTAAGAAAGATTGTCAAGCCCCTGAAAGAACAAGAGAATCGAAGCTTTGCCATCGTTGTGGTAAAGGTTATCATAGGGCTAGCGAATGCAGGTCAGTCCGGGATGTAAAAGGGAGGCTTCTGCCCCCTATTGAAGAACCCAAGGTACCCCAATCAAAAAACGGGTCACGGGGCCCATGGTCCCAGGGCCCTCAGAAATATGGGAACCAATTTCAGAAAAGCAATCAAGAGGAAGTAGAGGCTTCCGAGGAACCCCCGGAATGGACTTGCGTGCCGCCTCCGACTTCTTACTCATGCCCCAAATGAATGTTCAACCGGTCCCAGTCCATTCCCCTGGACCTTTGCCCCCTGCCACCATTGGGCTTATTCTGGGCCGTGGCTCCTTAACTTTACAGGGACTCATTATATATCCTGGGATTGTTGACCCGTATCATAAAGAGGAGATTCAAGTTCTCTGTTCTAGCCCTCGGGGTGTATTTTCTATAAAGCAGGGAGATAGAATTGCACAACTGGTGTTGCTGCCCTCCCTCGGGGATGGAGAAACCTACACTTTACAAAAAAGGGCTATGGGATCTTCTGGAAGTGATTCAGCCTATCTGGCTATACCCCTAAATGAGAGACCTACAATAAAATTGTTAATTAATGGAAAAGAATTTGAAGGGATAATGGATACGGGAGCAGACAAAAGCATTATTTCACTCCATTGGTGGCCGAAGTCTTGGCCCACTGTTGTTTCATCTCATTCTCTACAAGGTCTTGGATACCAGTCCTCTCCTGCTATCAGTGCCTCAGCCTTAACCTGGCGGAATGCTGAGGGCAAACAGGGATGTTTTACCCCCTATGTGTTGCCACTCCCTGTAAATTTATGGGGACGGGATGTGTTACAAGCCATGGGCATGACCCTAACTAATGAATACTCCCCCAGGCATCAGCCATTATGGCAAAGATGGGGTATACAAACGGTAGAGGCTTGGGTAGGCAAGAACAAGGCAGAATAAAACCCATTACGCAACACGGAAATCGGGGTAGAAAAGGACTGGGTTTTATTTAGGGGCCGTTGAGGCTTCACGACCCATACCATGGAAAACAGAGGAGCCGTTATGGGTCTCTCAATGGCCTCTATCCTCTGAAAAATTAGAGGCTGTCACAAGATTAGTGCAAGAACAGGAACGGCTGGGGCATCTAGAGCCTTCTACCTCCCCATGGAATACACCAATTTTTGTTATTAAGAAGAAATCTGGGAAGTGGAGATTACTCCATGACCTGCGGGCCATTAACAATCAGATGCATCTTTTTGGCCCTGTTCAAAGAGGCCTTCCTTTGCTTTCTGCACTCCCTCAAGATTGGAAGCTTATTATTATAGATATTAAGGATTGTTTCTTCTCTATTCCACTTTACCCACGGGATAGACCAAGGTTTGCCTTCACTATCCCTTCTCTTAATCATATGGAACCAGACAAGAGATTTCAGTGGAAGGTACTGCTGCAAGGCATGGCCAATAGCCCAACAATATGTCAGCTGTATGTGCAGGAGGCTTTGGAGCCAATTAGGAAGCAATTTACATCTTTAATCGTTATCCATTATATGGACGATATTCTTATTTGTCACAAAGAGTTAGATGTTTTACAAAGGCTTTCCCCATGCTGGTGGCTGAATTAAAACAGTGGGGATTAGAGATTGCCTCAGAAAAGGTTCAAATTGCAGATACAGGCCTCTTTTTGGGCTCAATGATTACTCCCAAAAATATAGTTCCTCAGAAAATAGAAATTCGCAAAGACCACTTACAAACATTAAATGATTTTCAGAAACTTCTGGGAGATATAAATTGGTTGAGGCCCTTTTTAAAAATTCCATCTGCTGATCTAAAACCCCTCTTCGATCTCCTGGAGGGTGAGCCTCATATCTCCTCACCCAGAAAATTTACCCCTGCCGCCCACCGAGCCTTACAGATGGTGGAAGAGGCCTTACAGGAAGCACAATTACAACGTATTGAGGAGTCACTACCTTTTAATCTGTGTGTTTTTAAGACAGCTCAATTGCCAACTGCAGTCCTGTGGCAACATGGACCATTACTTTGGATTCATCCAAATGCTTCCCCTGCTAAGATTATTGACTGGTACCCTGATGCTGTTGCACAGCTCGCGCTTCGCGGAATAAAAGCAGCTGTTACGCATTTTGGCAGGGATCCTGATTCCTTGATTGTGCCTTATACTGCTGCACAAGTTCAGACCTTGGCAGCCACATCTAGTGATTGGGCAGTTTTAGTTACTTCCTTTTCAGGACAAATTGATAATCATTTTCCAAAGCATCCAATTTTACAGTTTGCCCTAAACCAGGCTATAGTGTTTCCACAAGTGACAGCTAAAGACCCACTCCCAGATGGGACTGTGGTGTACACTGATGGATCGAAAACTGGTATGGGAGCTTATGTGGTCAAGGATAGGGTTATATCTAAACAATATAATGAAACTTCACCTCAAGTTGTAGAATGTCTGATAGTACTGGAGGTTCTTGAGGCTTTTCCAGGACCCCTCAATATTGTATCAGATTCCTCTTATGTGGTTAATGCAGTTAATCTCCTTGAGATAGCTGGAATAATAAGATCCTCCAGCAGAGTTGCTAACATCTTTCAAAAGATACAAGCTGCCTTGTTAAATAGGAGATTTCCTGTTTTCATTACCCATGTCCGAGCACATTCTGGACTCCCAGGTCCCATGTCCTTAGGGAATGACTTAGCGGACAAGGCTACAAAGCTGGTGGCCGCTGCCTTGTCTACCCATGCACAAGCAGCAAAAGAATTCCATAAGCGCTTTCATGTGACGGCTGAGACCTTGCGCCGTCGTTTTGCTCTATCCAGGAAAGAGGCTAGGGAAATTGTTACTCAATGCCAGAATTGCTGCGAATTCTTACCTACTCCCCACATGGGAATAAACCCACGTGGCATTAGACCATTGCAGATGTGGCAGATGGATGTTACTCATATTCCCTCTTTTGGAAGGCTTCAATATGTTCATGTTTCTGTTGACACCTGTTCTGGCGTAATGTTCGCCACACCCCTAACAGGGGAAAAGGCCTCATATGTGATTCAACATTGCCTTGAGGCCTGGAGTGCTTGGGGAAAACCCAGAATTTTAAAAACAGACAATGGACCAGCATATACCTCTCAAAAATTCCGACAGTTTTGTCGGCAAATGGATGTTACCCATCTAACTGGCCTACCTTATAACCCTCAAGGACAGGGCATTGTGGAACGTGCCCATCGTACACTCAAATCATATCTGATTAAACAAAAGGGGAGTATTGAGGATGTTCTACCCTCGGTACCAAGAGTTGCTGTATCCATGGCACTTTTTACCCTTAATTTCTTGAACTCTGATGCCCAAGGCCACACTGCGGCCGATCGCCACAGTTTAGAGCCTGATAGGCCAAAAGAAATGGTAAAATGGAAAGATGTCTTGACTGATCTCTGGAAAGGCCCGGATCCTATTCTTATAAGATCCAGGGGAGCTGTGTGTGTTTTTCCACAGGAGGAAGAAAACCCCCTGTGGATCCCTGAAAGACTCACTCGAAGAGCTCCTTCACAACTCCAGAATAAGAAGGATGGAGGCCAAGTGGGTGATGAAGACTCTCCTACTCGGGATGATGGTTCCTAGTATGATGGGAGAGTTACGGTGGGCCATCATGTCTACCTTCCCCTACCGATGCCAGTGATGCAGAATGCCCAGGTGTTCCCTAGATTTTTCACAACTAATAGAGAGTTGGGGCTTGCCTTTTTGCCTTTAGATCCTCAGATACAGAGTTTTCAGGATGAGAGAACCTTGTCATTGGTAGGAAGCTTGTGCTTTACTGTGATTTCTTCATTAAAGGATAATTTTATTCATATGGATCCAGAAAGATCTAATGCTAATCCTTTTGAATTAATGGAAGCTGTACTGATCTTTCTCCTATGATAGTGAGAAGGGACAGATTACTTTTGATTGGAAAGGGGCATTAGGCAACAGTCTGAGTGAGGGACAGAGCTATGGATCATCTGATTGGTCCTCCTCCAATGTTAAGTATACCCCTTTTAAGAGAACTAATTATTCAGCTGCCCTTTATTTGGGTTGTGAGTAATGATACCTTAGGTAAGAATCAGAAAGAAATAAATTGCTCTGCTTAGAATTGTTTTTATGCATTATGCTGGGATGCTATTAAGCACCCTTTTGCTTTGGTAATGCGCATGCCTCGATTTGTTCCAGTTCCTGTTGAGACGCCAAGTAATTTGAGTTTGTTTAGGGAAAAGCGAGATTTTTGGGATCTCTGCTATTATTGTGGGCCTGATAGCCACCGCCGCGGTTACTGCTTCGGTTACCGCCTCGGCCCTTGCACTTTCTGCCACTGTGCAGACAACTCAAACCATTAATGAACTATAGGCCACTGTGACCATGGTCCTAGATAAACAGGCCACTGCCAATTCTCAGATACAAGGAGGCCTGATGTTGGTAAACCAACAGATTAATTTGGTTCAGGAACAATTGGATATATTGTGGCAGATGGCCCAATTGGGATGTGAACAAAAGTTGCCTGGCCTTTGTGTCACTTCAGTACAATATGAGAATTTTACAAGAGCAGCTAACCTGTCACAAGCTCTGTCTCAACATTTATTACAGAATTGGACTTTTGAGTTTGAGCAGACACTCCGTGAGTTGAGAATGGCGATCCTGCAAGTGAATTCGACGCATCTGGATCTTTCTCTGATGGAAGGCCTCTCCTCCTGGATTTCATCTGCATTTTCTTATTTTAAGGAATGGGTGGGGGTAGGATCATTTAGCCTAGTTCTCTGCTGTGGAATAGTGTTGATGCTTTGGATGGTGTGTAAGCTCAGAGCCCAAACAAAAGAGACAAAGTGGTGGTGGCACAAGCACTTGCTGCCTTAGAACACGGAGCCTCCCTGACATTTGGTTAACCATGTTAAAGCAATAGGTCGCTGGCCTCCCAGCTCTTGCACCCCACGAGGCTAGTCTCATTGCACGGGATAGAGTGGGTAGGCTTCAGCAGCCCAAGGAGTTGCAAGGCTAAGCACTGCACAGGAGAGGTCTGCGGTATAACGACTTTCTCCTGGGAGATAAGTCATCTTGCATGAAGGTTCTATGTCATGATCTCCTTCCCCCAGAAAAACGACATCGGACTGGTCAGGGCTCTCTCTGGGGATAAGACCCTGGAGAGGAGCTTTGTACATGTTCGAATTTGCACATGGGGATTTGACCTCTATCTCCACTCCAAAGTTGTGGGTGTCCTATTGCTTCAAAAATAAATGAATAGGGGAGATGTGAGGAGCCGCCCTCGCTATCGCTATTGCCGTTAGAAGATGGCGCTGACATCTGCTGTCAGTTGGAGTTAACCGTTAGAAGATGGCGCTGACATCTGCTGTCAGTTGGAGTTAACCGTTTAAGCTGTGCCTCTCCCGTGGCGTCATCTGGGGTGATGTGCAAACCACCAATCCCGGCTCTACACGTCTCACTCGGAGCTCCTAGGCTTATATAAGGGGCTGGGTTTCTTAGCTTGGGGTCTCCCTCTAAGAAGCTGATCATCTATCTCTCAAGATGCATTAAAGCTTTACTGCAGAAGGATCCGAGTGTTCTGCGTCGTTCTTGCTGGCGAGACGGTAGCGCGGGACACAAGACCTAAGTAATTTGAGTTTGTTTAGGGAAAAGCGAGATTTTTGGGATCTCTGCTATTATTGTGGGCCTGATAGCCACCGCCGCGGTTACTGCTTCGGTTACCGCCTCGGCCCTTGCACTTTCTGCCACTGTGCAGACAACTCAAACCATTAATGAACTATAGGCCACTGTGACCATGGTCCTAGATAAACAGGCCACTGCCAATTCTCAGATACAAGGAGGCCTGATGTTGGTAAACCAACAGATTAATTTGGTTCAGGAACAATTGGATATATTGTGGCAGATGGCCCAATTGGGATGTGAACAAAAGTTGCCTGGCCTTTGTGTCACTTCAGTACAATATGAGAATTTTACAAGAGCAGCTAACCTGTCACAAGCTCTGTCTCAACATTTATTACAGAATTGGACTTTTGAGTTTGAGCAGACACTCCGTGAGTTGAGAATGGCGATCCTGCAAGTGAATTCGACGCATCTGGATCTTTCTCTGATGGAAGGCCTCTCCTCCTGGATTTCATCTGCATTTTCTTATTTTAAGGAATGGGTGGGGGTAGGATCATTTAGCCTAGTTCTCTGCTGTGGAATAGTGTTGATGCTTTGGATGGTGTGTAAGCTCAGAGCCCAAACAAAAGAGACAAAGTGGTGGTGGCACAAGCACTTGCTGCCTTAGAACACGGAGCCTCCCTGACATTTGGTTAACCATGTTAAAGCAATAGGTCGCTGGCCTCCCAGCTCTTGCACCCCACGAGGCTAGTCTCATTGCACGGGATAGAGTGGGTAGGCTTCAGCAGCCCAAGGAGTTGCAAGGCTAAGCACTGCACAGGAGAGGTCTGCGGTATAACGACTTTCTCCTGGGAGATAAGTCATCTTGCATGAAGGTTCTATGTCATGATCTCCTTCCCCCAGAAAAACGACATCGGACTGGTCAGGGCTCTCTCTGGGGATAAGACCCTGGAGAGGAGCTTTGTACATGTTCCGAATTTGCACATGGGGATTTGACCTCTATCTCCACTCCAAAGTTGTGGGTGTCCTATTGCTTCAAAAATAAATGAATAGGGGGAGATGTGAGGAGCCGCCCTCGCTATCGCTATTGCCGTTAGAAGATGGCGCTGACATCTGCTGTCAGTTGGAGTTAACCGTTAGAAGATGGCGCTGACATCTGCTGTCAGTTGGAGTTAACCGTTTAAGCTGTGCCTCTCCCGTGGCGTCATCTGGGGTGATGTGCAAACCACCAATCCCGGCTCTACACGTCTCACTCGGAGCTCCTAGGCTTATATAAGGGGCTGGGTTTCTTAGCTTAGGGTCTCCCTCTAAGAAGCTGATCATCTATCTCTCAAGATGCATTAAAGCTTTACTGCAGAAGGATCCGAGTGTTCT
>NW_024434744.1:0-56930 GCF_017639785.1 Mesocricetus auratus | reverse complement strand
ACACAGAATTGTAGAGTTAGTTTTCAATAAGTTCCACGTGAAGAATTACACACAGTGTTGTGTTGTTAGTTTTCAATAATTTACATGTGTAGATTCTCACACAGTGTTGGATCCTTTGTTTTCAATAAGGTACACCTGTAGATTCTCACATAGCTTTGTATCGATAGTTTTCAATAAGGTACACGTGTAGAATATCACACAACGTTATATTGTTATCTTTCAATAAGTTATACATGTAGATTATCACACAGCGTTGTGTCGTTAGTATTTAATTATTTACAAGTGTAGATTCTCACACAGCGTTGTATCGTTTGTTTTCAATTAGTTTCACTCATAGGTTCTCACTCATCGCTGTATCGATAGTTATCAATAAGGTACACGTGTAGATTCTCACACAGCATTATATCCTTAGTTTTCAATAAAGTCTGCGTGTAGATTCTCACACAGTGTTGTATCCTTAGTTTTCAAGACGTTACACGGGTAGTTTCTCAAAATGTGTTGTATCATTTTTTTCAATGATGTACCTGTGCAGATTCTCAAACAGCGATGTATCATTATTTTTCAGTAAGTTACACGTGTAGATTATCACACAGTATTGTATAGTTAGTTTTCAATGAGGTACACGTGTAGAATCTCACACAGCGATGTATCGTTAGTTTTCAAGATATAACACATGTAGTTTCTCACACAGTGTTGTGTCAATAGTTTCTAAGAAGTTACACGGGTAGATTCTCACACAGAGTTGTTTCCTTAGTTTTCAGAAAATTACACATGTAGTTTGTCACATGGCGTTGTGTCAATAGTTTCCAAGAAGTTACACGGGTAGGTTCTCAAACTGTATTGTATCGTTCAATTTCAATGAGGTACTCGTGTAGATTATCAAACAGCGTTGTGTCATTAGTTTTCAATAAGTTACACATGTAGATTATCACACAGAACTGTAGTGTTAGTTTTCAATAAGTTCCACGTGAAGAATTACACACAGTGTTGTGTTGTTAGTTTTCAATAATTTACATATGTAGATTCTCACACAGTGTTGGATCCTTTGTTTTCAATAAAGTACACCTGTAGATTCTCACATAGCTTTGTATGGATAGTTTTCAATAAGGTACACCTGTAGAATCTCACACATCGTTAAATTGTTAGTTTTCAATAAGGTACACCTGTAGAATATTACACACGTTATAGTGTTAGTTTTCAATAAGTTACAGGTGTAGATTATCACACAGCGTTGTGTCCTTAGTATTTAATTATTTACAAGTGTAGATTCTCACACAGTGTTGTATCCTTCGTTTTCAATTAGTTTCACTCATAGGTTCTCACGCATCGCTGTATCGATAGTTATCAATAAGGTACACGTGTAGTTTCTCAAACAGCATTGTATCCTTAGTTTTTGATAAGTTGCACATGTTGAATGTCACACAGCCTTGTATTATTTATTTTCAGTAAGTTATATCTGGAGATTCTCACACAGCATGTATTGCTAGTTTTCAATGAGGTACAAGTGTTGAATCTCACACAATGTTGTATATTTAATTTTCAATAAAGTACAAGTGTAGAATCTCACACAGAGTTGTATCGTTAGTTTTCTATAAGTTACACTTGTAGATTGTCACAAAGCGTTATAGCGTTAGTTTTCAATAAATTACACTTGTAGAATCCCACTCAGTGTTGTTTCCTTAGTTTTCAATAAGGTACACTTGTAGAATCTCACACAGCGTTGTTTAGTAAGTTTTCAAAGGTACACGTGTTGAATCGCCCAAGCGTTGTATCATTAGTTTTTCAAGAAATTAAGCATTTCCTTATACACAAAGTGTTGTATCGATAGATTCCAAGAGTTACAGATGTATTTTCTCACACAAGTTTTGAAGAAGTTACATGTGTTGATTATCACACAACGTTTTATTGTTAGTTTTCAATAAGGTACGTGTAGAATCTCACACATTGTATAATTATTTTTCAATAACTTACACGTGTAGATTCTCACACAACTTGTATTGCTTTTTTTAAATACGTTACATGTGTAGAAACTTACACAGTTTTGTATCGTTAGTTTTCAATAAGTTACACCTGTAGATTCTCACAGAGTTTGTGTTGCTAGTTTTCAATGTGGTACAAGTGTTGAATCTCACACAATGCTGTATATTTAATTTTCAATAAGTTACAAGTGTAGAATCTCACACAGTGTTGTATCGATATTTTCCAAGAATTTGAACATGTAGATTATCATGCAGTGTTGTATTGTTTGTTTTGAAGAAGTAACACCTGTAGAATCTCACACATCATCGTATCTTTAGTTTTCAATAAGTTACATGTGTTCATTTTCACACAGCGTTGTAGCGTTAGTTTTCAATAAGTTATATGTGTAAATTCTTACACAGTGTTATACAGTTTGTTTGAAGAAGTAACACGTGTAGATCACACAGTGTTGTATCATTAATTTTCAATAAGGTACACTTGTAGTATCTCACACAGTGTTGTAGCGTTAGTTTTCAATAAGGTACACGTGTAGAATATCACACAGCATTGTAGCGTTAGTTTTCAATAAGTTGCACGTGTAGAACCTCACACACTGTTGTATCGTTAGTTTTCAATGAGTTGCATATGTAGATACTCACACAGCATTGTATATTTCTTTTTCAATAAGTTACACATGTAGATACACAGTTTTCTATCTTTAGTTTTCAATAAGTTACATCTGTAGATTCTAACACAGCTTGTTTTGCTAGTTTTCAAGATGATACACGTGTTGAATATCATACAATGTTGTATCGTTAGTTTTCAAGAAGTTACACATGTAGTTCCTCACACAGTGTTGTATTGATGTTTTTCAAGAAGTATCACTTATAGATTCTCCCACAGAGTTGTTTCCATAGTTTTCAGGAAATTATGCTTGTAGTCTCTCACACAGTGTTGTATTGATATTTTCCAAGACGTTACACGGGTAGATTCTCAAACTGTGTTGTGTCGCTAGTTTCAATGTGGTACACGTGTAGATTCTCAAACTGTGTTGTATCGTTAGTTTTCAATAAGGTACACAGCATTGTATTGTTATTTTTGAAGAATTTACGAATGTACTTTCACACACAATGTTGTAGCACCTCTTCTTAAGGAGGTATGCTTACAGATTCTCACACAGTAATGTATCATTAGTTATCAATAAGGTACACGTGTCGACTTTCACATAGAGTTGTAACAGTAATTTTCAATTAGTTATGCCTATAGAAAGGCACACATTTTGTATCGTTGGTTTTCAATAATTACATGTGTAGATTCTCACACAGTGTTGGATTGTTAGTTTTCAATAAGTTACACCTGTAGATTTTCAAAATGCTTGTATTGCTAGTTTTCAACGAGGTTCACGTTTTGTATCTCACACAGCATTGTAAGCTTAGTTTTCAATAAGGTACACATGTAGAATCTCAAATAGTGTTGTATCCATATTTTCCAAGAAGTTGCACATGTAGATTCTCACATAGTATTTTATCGTTTGTTTTGAAGAAGTAACACATGTAGACTCTCACACAGTGTTTTTCTTCTCAATAAGATGCATGTGTATTTTCTCATACAGTGGTGTTTTGTTTGTATTCAAGAAGGAGATGTGTAGTTACTCACACAGTGTGGTATCTGTAGTTTTTAAGAAGTTACGCTTACAGATTCTCACACAGTGTTGCATCATTAGTTTTCAAGAAATTATGCATGTAGTTTCTCACACCGTGTTGTGTCGATAGTTTCCAATAAGTTACAAGTGTAGATTCTCCCACTGTATTGGATCTTTAGTTTTCAATAAGTTAGATACTTACATAGTGTTGTATCTTTAGTTTTCAAAAAGTTACACCTGTACATGCTCACACAGCACTGTATAGTTAGTTTTCAATAAGGTACATGTGTAAAATTTCACATTTGCTATATCGTTACTTTTCAATAAGGTACACGTGTAGAATCTCACACAGCTTTGTATCTTTAGTTGTCAATAAGGTACACCCGTAGAATCTCACACAAAGTTGTATCGTTAGTTTTCAATAAGTTATACCTGTAGAATCAGACATAGTGTTGTGTTGTTAGTTTTCAATATGGTACACGTGTTGAATCTCACACAGCGTTGTTGCGCTAGTTTTCAAGAAATTATCCATGTAGTTTCTCACACTGTCTTGTGTCGGTAGTTTCCAAGAAGTTACACGGGTAGATTATCAAACTATGTTGTGTCGTTGGTTTTCAATTAGTTTTACCTGTAGATTCTCCCACAGAATTGTGTCATTAGATTTCAATACGGTACACGTGTAGAATCTCAAACGTTGTTTCGATAGATTTCAAGAAGCTATGCATGTAGTTTCTCACACAGTGTTGCATTGCTAATTTTCAACTTAGTTACACTTATAGATTCTCACACAGTTTTGTATCGTTAGCTTTCAAGAAATTACACATGTAGTTTCTCACACAGTTTTGTATCTATATTTTCCAAGAACTTAAACTGGAAGATTCTCAAACTGTGTTGTATCGTTCGTTTTCAATAAGGTACAGGTGTAGATTCTCAAACAGGGTTGTATTGATAGTTTTCAATATGTTACACCTGTAGATTCGTTAGCTTTCAATAAGTTCCACGTCTAGATTTGCACACAGTGTTGTGTCATTAGTCTTTAATTATTCACATGGGTAGATTCTCACACAGTGTTTTATCGTGTGTTTTCAATAAGATACACCTGTAGATTCTCACACAGCATTGTATTACTAGTTTTCAATAAGGTAACAGTGTAGAATCTCACAAAGCCTTGTATCATTAGTTTTCAAGAATTTGCGCAAGAAGATTCTCACACAGTGTTGCATTATTAGCTTTCAAGAAATAACACATGAAGTTTCTCACACAGTGTTGTGACGAATGTTTCCAATAAGTTACAAGCATAGATTCTAACACTGTGCTTTATCTTAGTATTCAATAAGTTACACGTTTAGATACTTACACAGTGTTTCATCTTTAGTTTTCAAAAAGATACACCTGTAGATTATCACACAGCAATGTGTCCTTAGTTTTAATGAGGTAAACATGAAGAATCTCACCCATTCTTGTGTTGTTAGTTTTCAGTAAGATCCTCGTGTAGAATCTCACACAGTGTTGTGTTGTTATTTTTCAATAAGGTACATGTGTAGAATTTCACACAGTGTTGTATCGATATTTTCCAAGAAGTTGCACATGTAGCTTCTCACACAATGTTGTATCATTAGTTTTCAATAAGTTACACGTGTAGAATTGCACACATTGTTGTGTCATTAGTTTTCAATTATTTACACGTGTAGATTCTCACACAGTGTTGGATTGTTAGTTTTCAACAAGTTACACGTGTAGTTTCTCACACAGTGTTGTATCATTAGTTTTCAATAAGGTACACATGTAGAATGTCACAATGCTTTGTAGCGTTAGTTTTCAATAAGTTGCTGTTGGCTTCAATGGACGCTGTAACGATATGCGACACACAATTACTGAAAGTAAAGCTAAGTATTTATTGTAAAAATTACTCACAAGATACCAAACCCAGAGGAGCCAAGCAGTTTTCAGCTGCCGAACCGGAAGCCGAACTCCAGGAAAAGAGACCGAGACTTCCTGTGTGCTGTCTTTTATACCTTCCCCCGTAACGTGACGTAGTTCCGCCTACGTACGTATACATCTTTCCGTCCAGCCGTATAAGTCTTTAGTCCTGCCTAAAGTGGGTGTGGTTAGCGGTGTGGTAAACTGCCCTTTGATTACCTCATCTGTATGCGCCTCTAATAAGTCACATGTTTAATGGCAGCATCAGACTTCCTCCTACAAGTTGCACGTATACAACCTCACACACTGTTGTAGCTTTCGTTTTCAATAAGTTACACATGTAGATTCTAACAGAGCTTGTAATGGTAGTTTTCAAGAAGGTACACGTGTTGAAACTCAGACAGCTTTGTATCATTATTTTTCAATAAGGCACACGTGTAGATTCTCAGACACTGTTGTATTGTCAGTTGTCAAGTAGTTACACATGTAGTTTCTCACATAGTGTTGTATCGTTAGTTTCCAATAAGTTACACGTGTAGATTTCACACAGTGTTTTATCCTTAGTTTTCAAGAAGTTACTATCATATTTTCTCACACAGCATTATTTCGTTAGTTTTCAATAGTTATGCATGCAGTTTCGAACTTAGTGTTGTATCGTTATTTTTCAAGAAGATACTAAAATAGATTCTCACACTGACTTGTAATTTTAGTTTTCAAGATGTTACAAATACAGATTATCACACAGTGTTGTATCATTAGATTTCAAGAAGTTAAACACGTAGTTTATCTTTAATTTCAATAATGTACATATGTAGATTTTCACTCAGTATTGTATCCTTAGTTTTCCAGAAGTTACTAATGTCATTTCTCACACAGAGTTATTTCGTTAGTTTTCAAGAATTTATGCTCGTTAATTTTCCATAAGTTACATATGTAGTTTCTAACGCTGTGTCGTATCATTAGTTTTCAAGAAGTTAGGCATGTAGTTTCTCACACAGTGTTATATCGCTAGATTTCAAGTATTTACACTTATAGAATCTCACAGAGTGTTGTGTTGTTATTTATCAATAAGGTACACGTGTAGTTTCTCACACAGCGCTGTATCATTAGATTTCAATAAGGTATACAGGTACAATCTCATGCAGTGTTGTACCCTTAGGTTTAATATGTTATGAATATAGATTCTCAAACAATGCTGTATCATTTGTTTTCAAGATGTTACATAGTATCTCACAAAGTGTAGTTTCCTTTGTTTTCAATAAGTTATGCATATAGATGTGCAGGCGGCTTTGTATCATTAATTTTCAAGAGTTATGCTTGATTCTCCCACAGTGTTTTATACTTAATTTTCAAGAAGTTACATGTGTAGATTCTCACACAGTGTTGTTTATTAATTTTCAATACATTACAAGTGTAGATACTCACACAGTGTTATATCATTAATTTTCAATAAGTTGCACGTATAGATTCTCCAACACTGTTGTGCCCTTTATTTTTAAGAATTTACGCATATAGATTCAAACAGTGTTGTATCGTTACTTATCAATAAGATACACAATAAGATTCTCAGACAGTGTTATTTCGTTAGTTACACATGTAGTTTCTCACACAGTGTTGTATCGCTAGTATTCAATAGGTTACACGTGTAATCTCTCAGACAGTGTTGTATCGATAATTTTCAATAAGGTATAATTGTAGATTCTTACACAGTGTTGTATCATTAATTTTCAATTAGTTACACTTGTAGATTCTCAGACAGTTTTGCATAGTTAGTTTTCCAGAAGTTACTAATGTAGTTTCTCACACAGAGTTATTTTGTTAGATTTCAAGAAGATATGCATTCAGTTTAGAACTCAGAGTTGTATCCTTAGATTTCAAAAAGATACGTATATTTAGTTTTCAAGAAGTTACACATAGATGCTCAAACAGTGTCGTATCGTATGTTTTTAAGAAGTTACACATGTAGATTCTCTCACAGGGTTGTATCATTAGTTTGTAAGATGTTACACATGTAGTTTCTAAAACTGTTGTGTAATTAATTTTTATAATTTACAGGTGGAGATTTTCACACTGTGTTGTATCGTTAGTTTTAAAGAACTTATGTATATAGATTCTCACTAAGGGTTGTATAGTTAGTTTCTGATAAGTTACACATGTGGATTCTCACAGTGTTTTATCGTTGGATTTCAAGTAGTTACACATGTAGTTTCTCCCACTGTGTTGTCTTGTTAGTATTCAATAAGTTACAGATGTAGATTCTCAGACAGTGTTGTATCAATAGTTTGCAAAAGTTTCTAATTTAGTTTCTCACACAGAGATATTTTGTTAGTTATGAAAATGCTATGCATTCAGTTAGAATTCAGAGTTATATCGTTAGATTTCAAGAAGTTATGTAGACAGATTCTCACACAGTGTTTTATCATTAGTTTTCAATACATTACATGTGTAGATTCTCAAATAGTGTTGTATGTTTAATTTTCAATAAGTTACACGTGTAGAATCTCAGTGTTGTATCGATAAATTTCAATAAGTTACCTGTGCAGATTCTCACCAAGTGTTGTATCGTTAATTTTTAATAAGTTACACGTGTAGATTCTCACACAGTGTTGTATTGTTTGTTTGCAAGAAGTTATGCATTCAGTTTAGAACTCAGTGTTGTATCGTTAGAATTCAAGAAGTTATACTTATAGATACCTACACAGTGTTGTTTCATTAATTTTCAGTAAGTTTCATGTGTAAATTCTCAGTGTTTTGTCCATTATTTTCAAGAAGTTACACATGTAGATTCAAACACAGTGTTGTATTGTTACTTTTCCATATGATGCAAGTTTACATTCTCAGTGTTGTATCGTTTGTTTTTAAGAAGTTAAACATGTAGATTCTCTCACAGTGTTGTATCGTTAGTTTTCAATAAGATAAGAATATAGAATTTCACAAAATGTTGTCCCTTTTGATATCAACATGTTATTCACATAGTTTCTCACAAAGTGTTGACTACTTTGTTTTCAATACATTATGCACATAAATGGACAAGCAGCTTTGTATTGTTAGTTTTCCAGGAGTTACGCATGTAGTTTCTCACACAGTGTTGTATCATTACTTTTCAAGAAGTAACATATGTATATTCTCAGACAGTATTGTGTCCTAAATTTTCAAGAAGTTACACATGCAGATTCAAACACAGGATTGTATCGTTACTTTTCAATAAGATACTGGTGTAGATTATCACACAGTGTTGTATTGTTAGTTTTCAGGTAGTCACACATGTAGTTTGTCATACAATGTTGTATCATTAGTTTTCAATAAGTTACACGTGCATATTCTCAGACACAGTTGTTTCATTAATTTTCAATGTTATACGTGTAGATTCTCACACAGTGTTGCATCTTTAATTTTCAATAAGATACACGTGTAGTGTCTCAGACAGTGTTGTATCACTAATTTTCCGGAAGTTACTAATGCAGTTTCTCACACAGAGATATTTCATTAGTTTTCAAAAAGTTATGGATTCAGATAGAACTCAGAGATATATCGTTAGATTTCAAGAATTTATGTAGATAGATTCTCACACAGTGATGTATCATTAGTTTTCAATACATTACACGTGTAGATTCTCAAAAAGTGTTGTATCTTCAATTTTCAATACGTTACACGTGTAGATTCCCATACAGTGTTGTATCTGTTATTTTCAAGAATTTAAGCATTTACATTCAAACCCAGGGTTGTATCGTTACTTTTCAATAAGAAACAGGTGTAGTTACTTCGACAGTGTTGTATCAATAGTTTTCAAGTAGTTACACTAGTAGTATCTCACACAGTGTCGCATCGATAGTTTTCAATAAGTTACAGGTGTAGAATCTCAGACAGTGTTGTATCGATAATTTTCAATACGTTGTGTAGATTCTCACACAGTGTTGTATTGTTAGTTTTCATGCAGTTATGCATTCAGTTCAGAACTCAGTGTTATATCGTTAGATTTCAAGAAGTTATGCTTATAGATTTAACACATTGTTTTAACATTAGTTTTTAATATTTTACACGTGTAGATTCTCAGACAGTGTTATATCGTTAATTTTCAATAGTTTACAAGTGTAGATTCTCACCCAGTGTTGTATCATTATTTTTTAATACGTAACACGTGTAGATTCTCAGACAATGTTGTATCATTAGTTTTCAGGAAATTACGCTTATAGATTCTCACACAGTGATGTATTGCTAGTTTTAATAATTCATGAATATAGGTACTCACACAGTGTTGTATTGTTTGTTCTCAAGATGTTACATAGTATCCCACAAAGTGGAGTTTCCTTTGATTTCAGTAAGTTATGTGTATAAAGGTACAGGCAGCTTTGTATAGTTAGTTTTGAAGAAGTTACACATGTAGTTTCTCACACAGTGTTGTATTGTTAGTTTTCAAGTAGTTACATGTGTAGATTCTAAGACAGTGTTGTATCAGTAGTTTTCCATGAGTTACTAATGTAGTTTCTCACACAGAGTTATTTCTTTCGTTTTCAAGAAGTTAATCACATAGATACCCACACAGTGTTGTATCGTTTGTTATTAAGAAGTTGCATATGTAGATTCTGTCACAGTGTTTTATTGTTAGTTTTCAAGTAGTTACACATGTACTTTTGCACACAGTGTTGTATCATTAGGTTTCAATAAGTTAAACGTGTGGATTCCCACACAGTGTTGTATCGTTACTTTTCAAGAGGTTACGCTTACAGATTGTCACAAAGGGCTGTATCATTTGTTTTCAATACATTACACCTGTAGATTCTCAAGGCAGCATTGTATCGTTAGTTTTCAAGTAGTTCCACAATTTGATTCTCACACAGTGTTGCATGGTTAGTTTTCAAATTGTTAAATGTGTAGATTCGCACACAGTGTTGTGCCATTAGTTTTCAAAAACTTACATGTGTAGATACTCACACAGTATTGTATTGTTAGTTTTCCAGATTTTACTAACATAGTCTCTTACACAGAATTATTTCGTTAGTTTTCAAGAAGTTAAGCACATAGATACTCACACAGTGTTGTATGTTTTTTAAGAAGTTGCATATGGAGATTCTCTCACAGTGTTGTATCTTTAGTTTTCAAGAAGTTATGCTTATAGTTTGTCACAAAGTGTTGTATCATTAGTTTTCAATATTTTACATGTGTAGATTATCACATTGTGTTGTATGTTTAATTTCCAGTAAGTTCTAAGACAGTGTTGTCTCGTTAATTTTCAATAAGTTACACATGCATATTCTCTCACAGTGTTGTGTTGTAAATTTTCAATAGACTACTCGTGTAGATAGATTCTCAGACAGTGTTGCATCGTTAGTTTTCCAGATGTTACTTATGAAGTATATCACATAGTGTTATTTCGTTGGTTTTCAATCAGATTAGAACCCAGAGTTGTATCATTAGATTTCAAGAAGTTACATGGAAAGATTCTCACACAGTGCTGTATTGATAGATTTTAAGAAGTTACTCACATAGATACTCATACAGTGTTGTAGTTTTCAATGAGGTACACGTGTAGATTCTCACACATCTTCCTATCCTTAGTTTTCAATAAGGTGAACTTGTTGAATCTCACACAGCATTGTATTGTTAGTTCAATAAGGTACACTTGTTGATTACCACACAGCGTTGTACAGTTACTTGTCAATACGTTGCACATGAAGAATCTCACACACTGTTGGATCATTAGTTTTCAATAAGGTACACGTGTAAAATCACATAGAGTTGTATCGTTAGTTTTCAATAAGTTACTCATGCAGATTCTGACACAGTGTTGTATTGTTAGTTTTCAATAAGGAACACGTGTAAATTCTCCCAAAGCCTTGTATCTTTAGTTTTCAATAATGTACACGTTTAGAATCTCACACAGCATTGTATCGTTAGTTTTCAAGAATTTATGCATGTAGATTCTCACACAGTGTTGTATCGCTTCTTTTCAAGTAGTTACATTTATAACTCTCACATATTTTTGTATTGTTAGTTATCTATAAGGTGCACATGTGTATTCTCCCACAGCGTTGTATTGTTAGTGTTAGATGAGGTACACGTGTTGAATCTCACATATTGTTGTATCGTTAATTTTCAATAGGTACACGTGTAGCTTCTCTCATAGCGTTGGATTTTTAGTTTTCAACAAGGTACACGTGTAGATAATTACACAGCGTTGTATCTTTAGATTTCAATAAGTTACACGTGTTGGTACTTACACAGTTTCCAACAGGTAACTTCCAAAAAGGAAGTTACATGGGTAGATTCTGAAACTGTGTTTTATCTTTAGTTTTCAATTAGTTACATCTGCAGATTCTCACACAGCTTTGTATTGTTTGTTTTCTGTACAGTACATGTGTACAATCTCATACCGCATTGTTATGTTAGTTCTCAATAAGTTACATGTGTAGAATTTCATACATCCTTGTATACTTAATTTTCAATAAGGTACACGTGTAGAATCTCACACAGTGTTGAATAATTATTTTTAAATAAGTTACACGTGTAGATTATTACACAGATTTGTAGCGTTAGTTTTCAATTAGTTACAAGTGTAGAATCGCACACAGTGTTGTGACGTTAGTTTAGAATAGGTACACAAGTAGATTCTCACACAGTGTTGTATTTTTAGTTTTCAACAAGGTAAACGTGTAGATACTTACACATTGTTGTATCTTTAGTCTTCCATAAGTTACACTTGTAGATTTTCACACAGCTTTGTGTCATTTGGTTTCAATAAGGTACATGTGTAGAAGTTACATGGGTAGATCCTTAAACTGTGTTGTATCATTAGTTTTCAATATGTTACAACTGCAGATTCTCATACAGTGTTGTATCGTTAGTTTTCAATATGGTACACGTTTAGATCTCACCCATAGCTATATCATTAGTTTTCAAAAAGGTACACGTGTAGAATCTCACACAGCATTGAACAGTCAGTTTTCAATAAGATACACATGTACATTATCACACAGCATTTAGGGTTATTTGGCAATAAGTTGCACGTGTAGAATCTCACACACTGTTGTATCTTTACTTTTCAATAAGGAACAAGTGTGTAGTCTCTAACAGCGTTGAATCTTTAGTTTTCCATAAGTTACGCCAGCAGATTAGTTTTCAGTATGTTACAACTGCAAATTCTCACACAGCTTTGTATCATTTGTTTTCTGTACAGTAGACGTGTAGAATCTCATACAGCATTGTTACATTAGTTTTCAATAAGGTACATGTGTAGAATCTCACACAGTGATGAATAATTAGTTTTCAATAAATTACACGTGTAGATTATCACACAGAGTTGTATCATTAGTTTTCAATAAGTTGCAAGTGTAGAATCTCACACACGGTTTTATCGTTACTTTCTAATTGGTACAAAAGTAGATTCTCACACAGTGTTGTATTTTTAGGTTTCAACAAGGTACACGTGTAGATAATTACACAGCGTTGTATCTTTAGATTTCAATAAGTTACACGTGTTGGTACTTACACAGTTTCCAACAGGTACACAAGTAGATACTCACACAGTGTTGTATTTTTAGTTTTCAACAAGGTAAACGTGTAGATACTTACACATTGTTGTATCTTTAGTTTTCCCTAAGTTACACTTGTAGATTCTCACATAGCTTTGTATCAATTGGTTTCAATAAGGTACATGTGTAGAAGTTACACGGGTAGATTCTTAAACTGTGTTGCATCATTACTTTTCAATATGTTACAACTGAAATTTCTCAAACAGCGTTGTATCGTTTTCAACAAGGTACACATGTAGAATCTCACACGTTTTGTTTCTTAATTTTCAATAAGATAAACCTGTAGAAGTTATGTATATAGATTCTCATACAGTGTTGTATGATTACTTTTCCATAAGATACACATTTTGATTGTCAGAAAGTGTTGTATCCTTATTTTTCAAGAAGTTAGGCATAAACATTCTCAACACAGTGTTGTTTCCTTAATTTTCAACAAGTTATGCTTATAGATCCTTACAGAGTGTTGTAGATTTAATTTTTAATAAGTTTCACGTGTAGATTCTGAGACAGTGTTGTGTCCTTTATTTTCAAGGAGGTAGGCATATAGATTCAAAGACAGTGTTATATTGTTAATTATCAAGGAGATACACGGGTTGATTCTCACACGTTGTATCGTTAATTTTCAATAAGATACGAATGTAGATTGTCACACAGTGTTGTATCGTTAGTTTTCAAGAAGTTAGATGTGTAGGTTCTCACACAGTGTTGTATTGTTAATTTTCAATAAGATACACGTGTAGATTCTCACACGGTGTTGTATCGTTAATTTTCTATAAGATACACCTGTAGATTCTCAACAAAATGTTGTATCGTTAGTATTCAAGAAGTTCCTAATGTAGTTTCTCCCACAGAATTATTGTGTTAGTTTTCAAGAAGTTATGAGTGTAGTTTCCTACTCAGTGTTGTATTGTTATTTTTCAAGAAGTTTCAAATATAGATTCTCACACAGAACTGTATCATTAGTTTTCAATAAGTTACACCTGTAGAGACCTACAGAGTGCTGTATCTTTAATTTTCAATAAAATAGACATGTAAATTCTCACTCAGAGTTATTTTTTAATTTTCAAGATATTATGTGTGTAGTTTCAAACTCAGTGTTGTATCGTTAATTTAAATAATATACAAGTGTAGTTTTTCACACAGTGTTGTATCGTTAGTTTTCAAGAAGTTACACACATAGATTCTCACACAGTGTTGTATCATTAGTTTACTAGAAGTAACGAATATGGATTCTCACACAGTGTTGTATCGTTAGTTTTCCAGAAGTTACATACGTAGTTTCTCACTCAGTGTTATATCGTTAGATTTCAAGAAGTTAAACACATAGTTTCTCACACAGAGTTGTTTCGTTAGTTTTCAAGAATTAATCACGTGCAGATTCTCACCTAGTGTTGTATCATTAATTTTCAATAAGATACACGTGTAAATTCTCACATATTGTTGTATTGTTAGTTTTTAAGAGGTTACACAAATAGTTTCTCACACAGAGTTGTATTGTTAGTTTTCAAATAGTTTCTAATGTAGGCTCTTCCACAGGATTGCTTTGTTAGTTTTCAAAAAGTTATGCGTGTAGATTCGTACTCAGTGTTGTATCGTTAGTATTCAAGAAGTTACAAATATAGTTTCTCACACAGAATTGTAACGTTAGTTTTCAAGAAGTTACACATGTAGTCTCTCACACAGTGTTGTACAGATTGTTTTGAAGAACTAACTCATGAAGTTTCTAACACTGGGTTTTATCGTTAGTTCTCAAGAAGTTAAACACGTAATTTCTCACACAGTGTTGTATCGTTATTTTTCAAGAAGTTGATCACTTACTTTCTCACACAGTGTTGTTTCATTCGTTTTCAAGAATTAAACACAAGTTTCTCACACAGTGTTGTGTCGGTTGTTTTCAAGAAGTTACACTAGTAGATTCTCACACAGTGTTGAATACTTAATCTTCAATATGACACACGTGTAGATTCTCACACTGTGTTGTATTGTTAATTTTGAAGAAGTTACAACTGTAGTTTCTCACACAGTATTATTTCATTAGTTTCCATGTAGTTATACATGTAGTTTCGAACTCAGTGTTTTCAAGAAGTTACGAATATACATTCTCCCACAGTGTTGTATCGTTAGTTTTGAAGAATTAAACACGTAATTTCTCACACAGTGTTATATCGTTTGTTTTCAAGAATTTAATTGTGTATGTTCTCACACAGTGTTGTCTCATTAGTTTTCAAAATGTTATGCGTGTAGATTCTCAAGACAGTGTTGTATTCTTAGGATTCAAGAAGTTACACTTACAGATTCTCACACAGTGTGTATCACTAATTTTCAAAAAATTACACATGTAGATTCTCACACAGTGTTGTATCGTTAATTTTCAATATTACACGATTAGATTCTCACACAGTGTTGTATCCTTAATTTTCAACATGACATGTGTAGTTTCTCACCCAGTATTGTATCATTAATTTTCAATAAGTTACACGTGTAGATTCACAGACAGTGTTGTATCGTTAGTTTTCAAGAAGTTACGCTCATAGATACTCAAACAGTGTTGTATCATTTGTGTTTAAGAAGTTATTTCAAGAAGTTACATAGAAAGATTCTCACACAGTGTTGTATCGTTATTTTTCAAGAAGTTAGACATTCAGTTAAGAACTCAATGTTGCATCTTTAGATTTCAAGAAGATACGTCTATAGATTCTCACACAGTACTGTATCGATAGTTTTCAATAAGTTATGATAAAGATTCTCACATAGTGTTGTATCGGTAGTTTTCAAGAAGTTACATGTGTAGATTCTCAAGAGAGTGTAGTATCATTAGTTTTCAAGAAGTTATGCTTATAGATTCTCACACAGTGTTGTATCATTAGTTTCCAATTCGTTACACGTGTAGATTCTCACACAGTTTTGTATCTTTACTTTTCAATAAGTTACACGTATAGATTCTCAGACAGTATTGTTTCCTTTATTTTCAAGAAGTTACACATATAGGTTCAAACACAGTGTTGGATCTTTACTTTTCAATAAGATTCACATGTAGATTCTCAGACAGTGTTGGTTTGTTAGTCTTCATTAGTTTTCTAGTAGTTACACATGTAGTTTCTCACTCAGTGTTGTATTGTTAGTTTCCTAGAATTTACTTGTGTAGATTGTCTCAAGTTTTGTTTCTTTAGTTTTCAAGAATTTACACGAGTAGATTCTCAGTGTTGAATCCTTTATTTAAAAGTAGTTATGCATATAGAATCAAACACGGGTTTGTATCATTACTTCAGTAAGATATACGTGTAGTTTCACACACAGTGTTGTACGGTTAGTTTTCAATAAGTTACACGTGTTGATTCTCAGATAATGTTTTATCGGTAATTTTCAATTAGAAACACGTGTAGATTGTCAGATAGTGTTGTGTTGTTAGTTTTCAAGAAGTTACACTTATAAATTCTCATACAGTGTTGTACCGATAGTTTTCAATAAGATACGAATATTGATTCTCACACAATGTTGTATCGTTTGTTTTTAAGATGTAACTCATGTAGTTTACCTTATAGTGTTTTTTCTTTGTTTTCAATAAGTTACAAGTATAGATATGCATGAATCTTTGCATCCTTAGTTTTCAATTAGTTACACATTAGTTTCTCACACTCTGTTATATTATAATGATTTCAAACAGTGTTGAGCCCCTTATCATCAAGAATTTTACACATATAGATTCAAACACAGGATTGTATCATTACTTTTCAATTAGATACATGTGTAGTTTCTCACACAGTGTTGTGTCATTATTTTTCAATAAGTTATACTTGTAGAGTTTCAAGACAGTGTTGTATCATTAGTTTTCAAGAAGTTAGGCTTATAGATTCTCACAGAGTGCTGTATCGTTATTTTTCAAGAAGTTACATACATAGATACCTACACAGTGTTGTATAATTTTGTTTATGAATTTATATATATATTGATTCTCTAACTATGTTGTATTGCTAGTTTTCAACAATTTATGCAAGTAGTTCCTCAGCGTTGTGTCATTAATTTTAATAAGTTACACGTGGAGATTCTCACAATGTGCTGTATCATTACTTTTCTAGAACATACCTATATAGATTCGAACTCAGTGTTGTCTTTTTAGTTTTCAATAACGTACACGTGTGGAATCTCACACAGTGCTGTATCGTTAGTTTTCAAGTAGTTACACATGAAGATTCTCACACTGTGCAGTTTCCTTAGTTTTCAATATGTTACACGTCTAGTTTCTCACACAGTGTTGTTTCATTAATTTTCAATATGATACACGTGTAGATTCTCACACAGTGTTGTATCGTGAGTTTTCAAGAAGTTGTAAATGTAGTTTCTCACACAGAGTGGATCGTTAGTTTTCAATAAGTTACACGTGAACATTCTCACACACTCTTATATGCTAATTTTCAATAAGATACATGTGTAGATTCTCACACAGGGTTGTATCGCTAGTTTCAAAAAGTTACTATTGTAGTTTCTCACACAGAGTTATTTCATTAGTTTCAAGAAGTTATGCGGGTAGGTTCACAGATAGAGTTGTATCATTACTTTCCAAGAACTTCTGCTTATGGATTCTTATGCAGTGTTGTATCGTTAGTTTTCAAGAAGTTATAAATATAGAAGTTAACACGTAGTTTCTCACCCAGTGTTGTATATTTTTTCTTTTCAAGAAGTTACACTTGTAGATTCGCACACAGTGTTGGATCATTAGTTTTCAATAAGTTACACGTGTATATTTTCACACAGTATTGTATAGTTAATTTTCAATAAGATTCATGGGTAAATTCACATACAATGTTGTATCCTGCGTTTTCAAGAAGTTATACATGTAGTTTCTCACACAGTGTTGTATTGTTTGTTTTCAAGAACTTACTCATGTAGTTTCTAACACTGTGCTGTATTGTTTGTTTTCAATAAGTTACACATGTAGATTATCACACAGTGTTGTATCGTTAATTTTCAATAAGATACACGTGTAGATTTTCATACAGTGTTGTATCATTTATTTTCCAGAAGTTACTAATGTAGTTTCTCAAACAGAGTTATATTGTTAGTTTTAAAGAAGTTATGCATTCAGTTTAGAACTCAGAGTTGTATCGTTAGATTTCAAAGAGGTACATAGATTGATTCTCACACAGTGCTGTATCGTTAGTTTTCAAGAAGTTATGCACATTGATATTCCCGCACTCCCCTTCCACCCTCCCTCCAATCCTATTGACAAATCCTTCCACATAGGGGATATCTAGAGTCTGTAATTTTACTCTTGGTAGGGTCCAGGCACTCCCGTAAGTGTCCAGGCTGAGAGAGCATCTCTCTTTGTGCTATAGGCACACGAAGACAGTTTGTATACCAGGGATAGACACTGATCCCAAGGGCCCCATAGGTTGCACAGGCCTTCTCACGGACACTCACATTTGGGGGGGTCCAGATCAGTCCCATGCTGGCCTCCCCACTGTCGGTCTGGGGTCCAAGAGCTCTCCCCTGTTCAGATCAGATGTCTCTGCTGGTTTTACCAGCCAATTCTTTGCCAATTTGCTCGTCACTCCTCTCTCTCTGTCACTGGGTTCCTTGGGTTCAGTTCAGTGATTAATTGTGTGTTTGCCTCTGCTTCCATCAGTCACAGGATGAAGGCTCCCGGATGGTTATAGACATCAAGTTCATTATCAGGAATGGGCATGCGAGGTGATCCCTCCACTATTGCTTATCTTGCAAATTGGTGTTATCCCTTTAGATCACTTGAGGTCACTCTGGTGCCTGATCTGTCTTCGATCTAATGATTTCCTCTTCCCCCTATTTTACCCCCACCCCCTCAACTTCCTGTTCCCCCATGACCAACTCCCTTCCTCTTCACCCCCTCACTTCTTCCCAGGTCCCACTACCCCTCACCCCTCGTCGTGTTCCCCATCCATTCAGAGGATCTTGTCTCCATCCTCTTCTCTTGGGTACTATACATATATGCATAAATTTTAGGTTCTTTCCTGTTTCTCAGACTCTCTATCTGTGGAAGTGCAGACTGGCACTATCCTGATCCATGTCTAAAATCCATATATGAGTGAGTACATACCATGTTTGTCTTTTTGCGACTGGGTTACCTCACTCAGGATGGTTTCTTCCAGTGCTATCCATTTCCCTGTGAATTTTCAAGATTCAGTTGGTTTTTACTGCTGAGTAATACTCCATTGTGTAAATGTACCACATTTTCTCTATCCACTCTTCAGTTGAGGGGCATCTATGTTGCTTCCAGGTTCTGGCTATTACAAACAATGCTGCTATGAACATAGTGAAGCAGATGCCCTTGTTGTATGAACCTGCCTCATTTGGATAAATGCCTAAGAGTGGAATTGCTAGTGGTAGATTAATTCCCATTTTCCTGATGAATCTCCATACTGATTTTCAAAGAGGCTGTATGAGTCGGCACTCCCACCAGCAGTGGAGGAGTGTTCCTCTCTCTCAACATCCTCTCCAGCATAAATTGTCTTTGGTGTTTTTGATTCTAGCCATTCTGACAGGAGTAAGATGGTATCTCAGAGTTGTTTTGGTTTGCATTTCCCTGAAGGCTAGGATGTTGAGCACTTTCTTAAGTGTCTCTTGGCCATTTTAGCCTCCTCTACTGAGAATTCTCTATTTAGCTCTGTACCCCACCTTTCAAGTGGATCCTTTGGTGTTTTGGATACTTGTTTCTTGTGTTCTTTGTAAATTTTGGAGATTAGTTCTCTGTCAGATGTAGGGTTAGTGAATATCTTTTCCCATTCTGTGGCCTGCCTTTTTGTCTTTTTGACTATGTCCTTTGCCTTACAGACACTTTTTAGTTTCAGAAGGTTCCATTAATTAATTGTCGATCTCAGTGCCTGTGCACTGGTGTTATGTTTAGGAAGTGGTTTCCTGTGCTAACTCGTTGAAGAGTATCTCCCACTTCTCTTCTAAAAGTTTCAGTGTGACTTGATTTATGTTGAGATCTTTGATCCATTTGGACTTAAGTTTTGTACAAGGTGAAAAACCTGGATCTATCTGCAGTCTTCTGCATACCAGTACCCAGTTATGCCAGCACCATTTGTTGAAGATGCTTTCTTTTTTCCATTGTACAGTTTTAGCTTCTTTGTCAAAAATCAAATGGTCATAGGTGTGTGGGTTAAAATTAGGGCTTTCGATTCGGTTCCATTGCTCTACCTGCCTATTTTTGTGCCAATACCAAGCTGTTTTCAGGACTATAGCTCTACAATAGAGCTTGAAGTCAGGCATGGTGATGTCTCCTGAAGTTCCTTTATTGTATAGGGATGTTTGGGCTATCCTGGGCCTTTTGTTTTTCCATATAAAGTTGATTAATGTTCTTTCCAGGTCCTTGAAGAATTGTGATGGAATTTTGAAAGGGATTGCATTGAATCTATAGACTGCTTTTGGCAAGATTGCCATTTTTATTATGTTGATCCTACCAATCCAAGAGCATGGGAGATCTTTCCATTTTCTGGTATCTTCTTTGATTTCTTTCTTTAAAGACACAAAGTTCTTGATGTACAGGTCTTTCACTTCCTTGGTTAACATTATCCCCAGATATTTGATGCTGTTTTTGGCTATTGTAAAAGGTGATGTTTCTCAGATTTCTTTCTCAGTCACTTCATCATCTGTATATAATAGGGCCACTGATTTTTTTGAGTTTACCTTGTATCCTGCCACATTGCTGAAGGTGTTTATCAGCTCTAGGAGTAACCTTGCGGAGTTTTTTGGGTCACTTATGTAAACTATCATATCATCTGCAAATAGTGAAAGTTTGACTTTTTCTTTTACTATTTGTATCCCCTTTATCTCCTTTTGTTGTCTTATTGCTGTAGCTACAACTTTAAGTACAATATTGAAGAGATATGAAGAGAGTGGACAGCCTTGTCTTGTTCCTGATTTTAGAAGAATTGCTTTGAGTTTCTCTCCATTTGTTAATTGTCGATCTCAGTGCCTGTACTGGTGTTATGTTTAGGAAGTAGTCTCCTGTGCTAGTTTGATGTTAGCTGTTGGTTTACTGTATATTGCTTTTATTATATTCAGGTACGTTCCTGTTATCCCTGATCTGTCTAGGACCTTTATCATGAAGGGGTGCTGGATATTGTCAAAGGCTTTTTCAGCGACTAGTGAGAAGATCATATGGTTTTTCATTCGCAGATTGTTAATATGGTGGATTACATTGATAGATTTTCTAATGTTGAACCATCCCTGCTTTCCTGGAATGAAGCCTACTTGATCATGGTGGATGATTTTTCTCATGTGTTCTTGAATCCGGTTTGCAAGTATTATTGAGTATTTTTGCATCAATGTTCATGAGGGAAATTGGTCTATAGTTCTCTTTCTTAATTGTGTCTTTGTGTAACTTGGGTATCAAGGTAATTGTAGTCTCGTAGAAAGAGTTTGGTAGTAAGCCTCCTGCTTCTATTGTGTGGAATACTTTGAGGAGTATTGGAATTAGCTCTTTTTTGAATTTCTGGTAGAATTCTACACTGAAGCCTTCTGGGCCTGGGCTTTTTTTGTTTGGGAGACTTTTGATGACTGCCGCTATTTCATTAGGGGTTATACGTCTGTTTAGATTGTTTATCTGTTCTTGATTTAGTTTTGGCAAGTGATATCTATCCAGGAAATTGTCCATTTCCTTTAAATTTTCAAATTGTGTGGAGTACAGATTTTCAAAGTATGCCCTGATGATTCTCTTGATTTCCTCAGAGTCCGTTGTTATGTCCCCTTTTTCATCCCTGTTTTTGTTAATTAGCATGCTCTCCCTCTGTCTTTTGGTTAGTTTGGACAGAGGTTTGTCTATTTTGTAGATTTTCTCAAAGAACCAACTCTTTGTTTCATTGATTCTTCTCAGTGTTTTCCTGGTTTCTACTTGATTGATTTCAGCCCTCAATTTGATTATTTCATGGCGTCTGCTCCTCCTGGGGGAGTTTGCTTCTTTTTGTTCTAGAACATTCAGCTGTGCTATTAATTCTCTAGTATGACTGTTCTCCAGTTTTTTCATGTGGGCACTTAGTGCTATAAACTTGCCTCTCAATACTGCTTTCAAAGTGTCCCATAAGTTTCTGTATGTTGTGTCTTCATTCTCATTGAAATCGAGGAAGTCTTTAATTTCTTTTTTTATTTGTTCCTTTACCCAGGGATGGTGCAATTGTACATTGTTCAATCTCCATGAGTTTGTAGGGTTTCTGCGATTTGTGTTATTGTTGAATTCTAATGTTAATGCATGGTGGTCTGATAAGATGCAGGGGGTTATTCCAATTTTTTTGTATCTGTGGAGATTTACTATGTTTCCTATTATGTGGTCAATTTTAGAGAAGGTTCCATGTGGTGCTGAGAAGAAGGTATATCCCTTTGTATTTGGGTGGAATGTTCTATAGATGTCTGTTAAACCCAGTTGGGTCATAACTTCTGTTAGTTCTTTTGTTTCATTGTTAAGTTTCTGTCTGGAGGTCCTGTCTAGCAGTGAGAGCGTAGTGTTGAAGTCTCCTACTATTAGTGTGTGAGATTTTATGTGCATTTTGAGCTTTACTAATGTTTCTTTCATGAATGTAGGTGTCTTTGTATTTGGGGCATAGATGTTTAAAATTGAGACTTTGTCTTGATGTATTTTTCCTTTGATGAATATGAAGTGCCCTTCTTCATCTGTTTTGATTTATTTTAATTTGAAGTCTGATTTGTTAGATATTAGGATTGCTATGCCTGCTTGTTTCTTGGGGCCGTTTGATTGGAAGATCTTTTCTCAACCCTTTACTCTGAGATAACGTCTGTCTTTGATGTTGAGATGTGTTTCTCGTATGCAGCAGAAGGAAGGGTTCTGTCTTCGTATCCATTCTGCTAGTCTGTGTCTTTTTATAGGCAAGTTGAGGCCGTTGACATTGAGGGATATTAATGACCATTGATTGGTGATCCTTGTTTGCACTTGATTTATTGTTAGTGAAGTTATTTTGTGTAGTTTCTCTTCCCTTTTTCTTTTGGTGTTTTGTAAAGTATGATTATATATTACCTGTGTCTTTGTGAATGTAGTTATCTTCCTTGGCTCTATGTTTTCCTTCTAGCATTTTCTGTAGAGCTGGATTCATGGATACGTATTGTTTAAATCTGGCTTTGTCATGGAATATGTTGTTTTCTCCATCTATGGTAATTGAGAGCTTTGCTGGATATAGTAGTTTGGGCTGGCATCCTTGTTCCCTTAGCGTTTGTAGGACATCTGACCAGGATCTTCTGGCTTTCATCGTTTCCATTGAGAAGTCAGGTGTAATTCGGATATGTCTGCCTTTGTATGTTACTTGGCCTTTTTCTTTAGCTGCTCTTAATATTTTCTCTTTACTCTGTAGGTTTGATGTTTTGATTATTATATGGCGAGGTGACTTCTTTTTCTGGTCAAGTCTATTTTGTGTTCTGTAAGATTCTTGTACTTTCATAGGCATATTTTTCTTTAGTTTATGGAAGTTTTCTTCTATGATTTTGTTGAATATGTTTTCTGTACCGTTAAGTTGAATTTCTTCACCTTCTTCTATACCTATTATTCTCAGGTTTGGCTTCTTCACGGTGTCCCATATTTCCTGGATATTTTGTGTTAAGGATTTTTTGGTTTTGAGATTTTCTTTGGTGACGACTCTATATCCTCTAATGAGACTTCAACACCTGAGATTCTCTCTTCTATCTCTTGTATTCTATTGGTGATACTTGCATCTTTAGTTCCAGATCGTTTACCGAGCTTTTCTGTTTCCAGCATCCCTTCATTCTGTATTTTCTTTATCGTTTCTATTTCAGCTTTCAATCCTTCAACTGTTCGAGCTGTTTCCTTAATTTTTTTGGTTGTTTTTTCTTGGTGCTCTTTAGATTCTTTGAGAGATTTGTTTATTTCTTGAATTTTTCCCCCATTTCTTGGATTTTTTGTTTTTTTTTTCTTCTATTTCTTTAAGGGATTTCCTAGTTTCTTCTTTGAGGGTTTCCATCATCTTCATGAAATAATTTTTAAGTCTGTTGCCTCTTCTTCGTCTATGTAGTGCTTTTCGGGTCTTGTTCGTGTTGGATCCCTGGATTCTGGTGGGGTCATGTTGGTGTTTCTATTGCTGAGTAATCTCTTATTCTGTCTTCTTCCCATCTCTTCTTCCAGTGGGTGCTGGTGGGGTCTTCCCGTCTCCACTGGTCTCCTTCCTTCCTGCAGCTGAAGCTGGGCATGCTGAAGCTGGACTCGCTGGGGTTGGGGTCTTGGAGGGGCTGATGTCTTAACTGAAGCTGGACTCACTGGGGTTGGGGTCTTGGAGGGGCTGATGTCTTTCCTGAAGCTGGAATCGCTGGGTTTGGGGTCTTGGAGGGGCTGATGTCTTTCCTTTGTGGGCGGGTCTTCTGGATGCCGGGAGTGGCCCCGAAGATCGAGGGGGATGGGTGATGGGCGGGCAGTCCCTGCCGGAGACCCAATCTCACCTGAAGCTGGACTTGCTGGGGTTGGGGTCTTGGAGGGGCTGATGTCTTTTCTGAAGTTGGACTCGCTGTGGTTGGGGTCTTGTAGGGGCTGATATCTTTCCTGAAGCTGGACTCGCTGGGGTTGGGGTCTTGGAACGGCTGGTGTCTTTCCTGAAGCTGGACTTGCTGGGGTTGGGGTCTTGGAGGGGCTTATGTCTTTCCTGTTTGGGCGGGTCTTCTGGATGCCGGGAGTGGCCCGGAAGATCAAGGGGGATGGGTGATGGGCGGGCAGTCCCCGCTGGAGACCCAATCTCACCTGAAGCTGGACACACTCCCGGTATCGTCTGTTTTTAACAAGTTACATATGTAGATTCTTTCACAGTGTTGTATCCTTAGTTTTCAAAATGTTGAGCATGTATTTTCTCAAAGAGTGTTGTGTCGTTAATTTTTATAAGTTACACATGGAGATTCTCACACTGTGTTTTATAGTTAGTTTTCAAGACTTAGTTATGTAGATTCTAACTCAGTGTTGTATCATTAGTTTTCAATAATTTACTCGTGTGGATTCTCACACTGTGTTGTATTGTTAGATTTCAAAAAGTTACATATATAGGTTCTCACACAGTGATGTATTTTCAGTTTTCATGAAGTTACACGTGTAGATACTCAGACAGTGTTGAGTCCTTTATTTTCAAGAAGTTACGCATATAGATACAAAAACAGGGTTGTGTAGTTACTTTTCCATAATATACACATGTTGTTTCTCACACAGTGTTGTATCATTAGTTTTCAATAAGTTAAATGTGTAGATGCTCAGACAGTGTTGTTTCACTAGTTTTTAAGTAGTTTCACTTATAGTTTCTCACACAGTGTTGTATCTTTAATTTTCGATAAGGTACATGTGTACATTCACAGACAGTGTTGTATCGTTAGTTTACAAGAAATTACGCTCATACATTCTCACACGTTTAGATTCTCAAGAAATTGTTGTATGATAGGTTTTCAAGAGGTTACGTTTTGAAATTAACAATATAAGACTGTGTTCGAATCTCCATGTGTAACTTCTTGAAAACTAGTGAAATAACTCTGTGTGAGAAACAACATTAGTAACTTATTGAAATCTAATGATACAACAATGTGGGAGAATCTACAAGTGTAACTTCTTGAAAACTAACCATACAACACTTGGGAGAAACTTCATGCATAACTTCTGGAAAACTAACGATACTGCACTATGTGAGAATCTATAAGTGTAACTTATTGAAAACTAACGATACAACACTGTGTGAGAAACTACACGCATGTCTTTTGAAAACTAATGAAATAAATCTGTGTGAGAAACTACACTAGTAACTACTTGAAAACTAACCACACAACCCGGTGTGAGAATCTACAAATGTAACTTCTTGAGAACAAACGATACAACACTTTGTGAGAAACTACTTGTTTAACTTCTTGAAAACTAACGATAAAACACTGTCTGAGAAACTACAAGTGTATCTTCTTGAAAATTAACAAAGGAAACAACACTTTGTGGGAAACTACTTGAGCAACATCGCGAAAATAAATGTTTCAACATTGTGTGAGAATCTTTATTCGTAACTTATTGAAAACCAATGATTCCACACTGTGTGAGAATCTATATACGTAACTTCTTGAAAACTAGTGATACAACACTGTGTGAGAAACTACATGTATAACTTCTTTAAAACTAACGATACGAAGATGCCTGCACATCTATACACGTACCTTATTGAAAACAAGGGAAACAACATTTTGTGGGAATTTTCGTGAGTAACATCTTGAAAACAAATGATACAACATTGTGTGAGAATCTATAGTCATAACTTATTGAAATCTAACGATACAATACTGAGTTCTAAACTGAATGCATTACTTCTTGAAAAATAATGATACAACACTGTATGCTAAAATACACGTGTAACTTATTGAAAAATAAGTTTACAACACATAGTGAGAATCTCCACACATGACTTATAAAAATTAACGACACATCACTGTTTGAGAAACTACATGGGTAACAACTTGAAAACTAATGATATGGCTCTGTGAGAGAATCTACATGTGTAACTTCATAATAGCAAACGATACAGCACTGTGTGAGTATCTATGTGCATAACTTCTTGAAAACTAACGATAAAACACTGTGTGGAATCTATATTCGTAACTTTTTCAAAAAAACAATACAAAACTGAGTTTTATAGAAGACACATAATTTCTTGAAAACTAATGAAATAACTCTGTCTGAGAAACAACAATAGTAACTTATTGAAAACTAACGCTACAATGCTGTGTGATAATTTACATGTGTACCTTATTGAAAACTAACGATACAACGCTGTGTGAGATTCAACAGGTTTACCTCATCGAAAACTAATGAAACAATGCTGTGTTAGAATCTACATACATACCTTATTGATAACTAACCCACAAAGTGTGAGAATCTATAAGTGTAACGACTTGAAAACAAGCAATACAACACTGTGTGAGAAACCACATGTGTAAATTCTTGAAAATTAAAGATAAAACCCTGTGTGATGATCTACTCGTGTAACTTATTGAAAAATTACGATTCAATGCTGTGTGAGAATGTACACTTGTACCTTATTGAAAACAAACGATATAAAGCTGTTTGAGAATCTACAGGTGTAACTTATTGAAAACTATCGATAAAATGCTGATTGAGGATCTACACTTGTACCTTATTGAAAACTAACCCTACATCACAGCTTGAGAATCTCCCCGTGTAACTTCTTGGAAAATATTGATACAACACTGTGTGAGAAACTTCATGCATAAATTTTTGAAAACTAATGATAAAAATCTGTGTGAGAATCTATAAGTGAAACTATTTGAAAACTAGCGATACAACACTATGTGAGAAACTACATGTGTAGCTTCTTGAAAACTAAAGATACAATGCTGTGTGAGAATCTACATGTGTACCTTATTTAAAACTAAGGATACAATGCTATGTGAGAAACTACATGTGTAAATTATGGAAAACTAAAGATACAACACTGTGTAACTTGTTGAAAGCTAACAAAACAACACAGTTTAAGAATCTACTTGTGTACCTTCTAGGAATCTATCACACAACACTGTGAGAGAATCTAAATGTGTAATTTCTTGAAAGCTAATGATACAACACTGTGTGACAATCTACACCTGTAACTTATTTAAAACAAATGATACAATACTTTGTGAGGATCTGTAAGTGTAACTGCTTGAAAACTAACAGTACAACACTATGTGAGAAGCTACCCTTCTACCTCCTTGACAAATAACGATACAAAGCTGTGTGAGAATCTCCACCATAACTTATTGATAACTAACGATACAACACTGTGTGAGAATCTATATGTGTAAGTACTTGAAAACTCACCATACAACTCTGAGTGAGAAACAACATGCCTAACTTCTTAAAAACTAACGCTACAATGTTGTGTGAGATTCTAAACCTGTACCTCATTTAAAACCTACGATACCACACAGTTTAATTATGTACAAGTGTAACATCGTGGAAACTATTGACACAACACTGTGTGAGAAACTACATGCATAATTTCTTGAAAACTAACGATAAAACCCTGTATGACAATCTACATTTGTAACTTACTGAAAACTCACAATTCAATGCTGTGTGAGATTCTATACTTGTACCTTATTGAAAACTGAATATATAACGGTGTGAGAATCTACAAGTGTAACATAGAAAAATAGCAATACAATGCTGTGTGAGATTCTACAATTGTACCTTATTGAAAATAAACGGTACAAAGCTCTTTGAGAATCTACAGGTGTAACTTATTGAAAACTAACGATACAATGCTGATTGAGGATCTACACATGTACCTTATTGAAAACAAATGATACAACACAATTTGAGAAATACCCGTGTGACTTCTTGGAAAATATCTATAACACTCTGTGTGAAAATTCATGCATAAATTTTTGAAAAATAATGATAAAAAACTGTGTGAGAATCTATAAGTGTAACTACTTGAAAACCAGCTATACAACACTGTGTAACAAACTACATGCATAGATTCTTAAAAACTAACGATTAAACGCTGTGAGAGATTCTCAATTTGTACCTTATTGAAAACTAAGCATACAATGCTGTATGAGAAACTACATGTGTATCTTGTGGAACACTAAAGGTACAACACTGTAAGCATCTACCCCTGTACCTTCTTGAAAATTAGCGAAATAAAACTGTTTAAGAATCTACTCATGTAACTTCTAGGAAACTATCACACAACACTGTGTGAGAATCTGCATGCGTAATTCCTTGAAAACTAATGATACAATACAGTGTGAAAAGCTACACTTGAAACATATTTAAAACAAACGATAAAATACTTTGTGAGTATCTGTAAGCGTAACTTCTTGAAAACTAACGATACAAAACTGTGTGAGAAACTACACGTCTACCATCTTGAAACCAAAGTTTACAAAGCTAGGTGAGAATCTACATGTGTACCTTATTGAAAACTAATGATACAAGGCTGTGTTAGATTCTACACTTGTACCTTATTGAAAACTGAAGATACAATGCTGTGTGAGACTCTACATGTGTAACTTATGGAAAACTAATGATATAACACTTTGTGAGAATCTACACATGGAACTTCTTCAAAACTAGCCTAATAACCTTTTGTGAGACACTACATATGTAAGTTCTTGGAAACTATCGATACAACACTGTGTGAGAAATTCCATGTGTAATTACTTGGAAAATAACAAAAAATCTGAGTGAGAATCTATAAGCAATACTTCTTGAAAATCATCAATACAACACTGTGTGAGAAACTACATGCATAACTTCTTGAAAATTAACGCTATAACGCTGTGTGTGATTCTACATGGGTACCTTATTGAAAATTCACCAAACAACGCTGTGTGAATCAACAATGGTACCTTGTTGAAAACTAGCAATACAAGCTGTTTGAGAATCAACAGGTGTAACTTATTGAAAACTAAAAATACAACACTGTGTAATTATCTACACGTGTACCTTATTGAAAACAAACGATACAAAGCTGTGTGAGGATTTGCAGGTGTAACTTACTGAAAACTAACAATACCAAACTGTATGAGAACCTACTCGTGTAAATACTTGGAAAATATTGATACAACACTGTGTGAGAAACTACAAGTGTAAATTCTTGAAAAATAACGATACAAAGCTGTGTGATAATCTACAGGTGTACCTTATTGAAAACTAACAATACAAAGCTGATTGACAATCTACAACTCTACCTTACTGAAAACTAACGATACAACACTGTTTGAGAATCTACCCGTGTAAATACTTGGAAAATATCCATACAACACTGTGTGAGAAACTACATGCCTAATTTCTTGAAAACTAACAATATAAACCTGTGTAAGTATCTATTAGTGTAACTACATGAAAACTAGCGACACAATGCTGTTTGAGTATCTCCACGTGTACCTTATTGAAAACTAATGAGAAAACACTGTGTGAGAAACTACATGTGTAACTTCTTCAAAACAAGCCTTATAAACTTTTGTGAGAAACTACACGTGTACCTTTTTGAAAATTAAGGATAAAATGCTGTGGCAGCATCTACAGGTGTAACTTATTGAAAACTAATTATCCAACACTGTTTGTGAATCTACATGAGCAAATAATTGAAAAGTAAGGACACAACACTTTGTGCGATTATACACGTGTATCTTTTTGAAAACTAACGATACAATGCTGTGTGAGTATCTTCAAATGTAACTTATTGAAAACTTATGATACAACAGTGTGTGAGATTCTACAAGTGCAAATTATTGAAAACTAATACATACAACGCTGTGTGAGATCTACACGTGTACCTTCTTGAAAACCAATTACACAATACTGTGTGAGATTCTACAGTGTAACTTATTGAAAACAATTGCTACAATGCTGTGTGATAATCTACACGTGTAATATATTGAAAAAAAAAACGCTGTGTGAGATTCTACATGTGTACCTTATTGAAAACTAGCGATACAACACTGTGTGAGAAACTACATGCATAAATTTTGAAAACCAACGACACAATGCTGTGTGAGATTCTACACATGTACCTTATTGATAAATAACGATACAACAATGTGTGAGAATCTATAAGTGTATCTACTTGTAAACACATGATACAACACTGTGTGAGAAACTACATTCATAAATTCTTGAAAAACTAATGATACAACGCTATGTGAGATTCTACATGTGTACCTTATTGAAACTAACGATACAATGCTGTGTGAGATTCTACAGGTGTACCTTATTGAAAACAAACGATTCAATACTGTATGAGAATCTACAAGTGTAAATCATTGAAAAATAACGACACAACACTGTGATTGATTCTACATGTGTAATTTATTGAAAAATAATGCTACAACGCTGTGTGATAATCTACATGTGTAACTTATTGAAAACTAATCGATACAACACTGATCGATGAAGTTCTACATGTGTACCTTATTTAAAATTAACCATACAATGCTGTGTGAGAATCTACACATATGCCTTATTGAAAATTAATGATACAACACTCTGTGAGATTCTACACGTGTACCTTATTGAAAACTATTCAGAAAACACTGTGTGAGAATCAACATGTGTACCTTATTGAAAAATAATGATACAACACTGTGTGAGAATCTACACGTGTACCTCATACAAAACTAATGACACAAAGCTGTGTGAGAATATACACCTGTAACTTTTTGAAAAATAATGATACATCACTGTGTGAGATTCTACATGTGTACCTTATTGAAAACTATCCATAAAACACTGTGTGAGAAACTACATTGATATCTTATTGAAAGCTAACCATACAACACTCTGTGAGAATCTACACGTGTAACTTATGGAAAACTGATTATACAACACTGTGTGATTATCAACACGTGTACCTTATTGAAAACTAATGATAAAACGCTGTGTGATAATCTAAACGTGTAACATATGGACAACTAACAATACACAGCTGTGTGAGTTTCTACAAGTGTAACATATTGAAAACTAATGATACAACACTGTGTGAGAATCTACACGTGTACCTTATTGAAAACTAATGACACAAAGCTGTGTGAGAATCTACAGGTGTAACTTATTGCAAACTAAAAATACAACACTGTGTGAGAATATATTTGTGTAACTTTGGGAAAATTAACGATATAACACTGTGTGAGAATCAACACATGTATCTTCTTCAAAACTAGTCTTAAAACCTTGTGTGGGAAACCACATCTGTAACTTCTTGGAATCTATCGACACAACACTATATGAGAAAGTAAATGGGTAACTTGTTGAAAACTAAGGAAACAACTCTGTGTGAGAATCTATAAGCTATACATCTTGAAAACCATCAATACAATACTGTGTTAGGAACTACATGCATAACTTCTTGAAAACTAACAATACAATTCTGTTTGAGATTCTACACGTGTAACTTACTAAAAACTAAAGCCACAACGCTGTGTGAGATTCTACCTGTGTACTTTTGAAAACTAACAACACAATGCTGTGTGAGAATATACACGTGTAACTTATTGAAAACTAACTGAACAACGCTGTGTGAGATTCTACACCTGTACCTTATTGATACCTAAGGATACAACAATGTGTGAGAATCTATAAGTGTAACAACTTGGAAACACATGATACAGCACTGTGTCAGAAACTACATGCATAAATTCTTGAAAGCTAATGATACAACGCTGTGTGAGATTCTACACCTGTACCTTATTGAAAACTATCGACACAATGCTGTGTGAGAATCTACAGGTGTAACTTATTGAAAACTAAGTATACAACGCTGTGTGAGAATCTACACGTGTACCTTATAGAAAACTAACCATAAACGCTGTGTGAGGGTCTACACATGTACCTTATTGAAAACAAAGGATACAAAACAGTTTGAGAATCTACCTGTGTAACTTCTTGGAAACTATCGACACAATACTGTGTGAAAAACTAAATGGGTAATTTCTTGAAAAGTAACAATAAAACACTGTGTGATATTCTACACGTGTACCTTATAGAAAACTAAGCATACAACTCTGTGAGAATCTACACGTGTACCTTATTGAAAACTAACAATACAATGCTGTGTGAGATTCTACACTTCTACCTCATTGAAAACTAACGACACAACGCTGTGTGAGAATCTACAGGTGTTACGTATTGAAAACTAAAGATACAACTCCGTGTGAGAATCTACACGTGTAACCTATTGATAACTAATGATACAACATTGTGTGAGATTCTACAGGTGCAACTCATTAAAAACTAACTGTACAACGCTGTGTGACGATTCTACACGTATACCTAATTGATAGCTAACGATACAGTGCTGTGTTAGAATATATAAATGTAACTACTTGGAAACACGTGATACAACACTGTGTGAGAAACTACATTTGTAAATTCTTAAAAACTAATGATACAATGCTGTGTGAGATTCAACACATGTACTTTATTGATAACTAGCAATAAAAACTTTGTGAAAATCTACAGGTGTACCTTATCAAAAACTACAGATACAACACAGTGTAAGTATCTACACGTATACCATATTGAAAACGAATGATACAACGCTGTGTGAGTATCTACACGTGTACCATATTGAAAACTAAGGACACAACGCTGTGTGAGAATCTACAGGTGTAACTTATTAAAAACTGAAGATACAACACTGTGTGAGTATATACAGGTGTAACTTATGGAAAACAAACTATATAACACTGTGTGTGAATCAACACATATAACTTCTTCAAAACTAGCCTCAAAACATTGTGTGAGAAACAACATCTGTAAATTCTTGGAAACTATACATACAACACTGTATGAGAAAGTAAATTGGTAACTTGTTGAAAACTAACGAAGCAACTCTGTGTGAGAATCTATAAGTGATACTTCTTAAAACCCTCAATACAACACTCTGTGAGGAACTACATGTATAAATTCTTGAAAAATGATGATACAACGCTGTGTGAGATTCTACACGTGTACCTTATTGAAACTAACAAAACAACGCTCTGTGATATTCTACACGTGTACCTAATTGAAAACTAATGACACAACACTGTGTGTGATTAGAAACGTGTAGCTTATTAAAAACTAATGCTACAACGCTGTGTGATAATCTACATGTGTAACTTATGTAAAATAAATGATACAAAGCTGTGTGAGATTCTACACGTGTGCCTTATTGAAAACTAATGATACAACCCTGTGTGAGATTCTACACTTGTACCCTATTGAAAACTAACCATACAACGCTGTGTGAGAATCTACACGTACAATTTATTCAAAACTATTGATACAACAGTGTGTGAGGATCTAATCCTGCAACTTATTGAAATCTAATGCTACAAACCTGTGTGAAAATCTACATGTGTAACTTATTGAAAACTAACGATACAACGCTGTGTGAGAATCTAATGGTGGAAAGTATTGAAAACTAATGATCCAACACTGTGTGAGAAGTTCTTGAAAACTATCGATACAACTCTGAGATTCTACACATGTACCTTATTGAAAACTAATGACACAACGCTGTTTGAAATTCTATACGTGTACCATATTGAGAAGTAATGATAAAACGCTGTATAAGATTCTACATGTGTACCATATTGAAAACTAAGGATACAACACAGTTTGAGAATCTACCTGTGTAACTTCTTGGAAAATATCGACCCAACACTGAGAAACTACAGGCGTAATTCCTTGAAAACTAACGATACAACGCTGTGTTAGAATCTCCACGTGTACATTATTGAAAAGTAACAATACAACACTAAGTGATAATCTGAAAGTGTAACTACTTGAAAACTACCGATACAAATCAGTGGAAGAAAATACATGTATAAATTATTGAAAACTAACTCCACAACGCTGTGTGAGATTCTAAAAGTGTACCTTATTGATAAATAACGATGCAACAATTTGTGAGACTCTATAAGTGTAACTACTTGAAAACATGAGATACAACACTGTGTAAGAAACTATATGCGTAAATTCTTGAAATCTAAAGATACAATGCTGTGTGTGAATCTACAGTTGTAACTTATTGAAAACTAAAGATACAACGCTGTATGAGAATCTACACATGTAACTTATTGAAAACAAACAATACAATGCTTCATGAGATTCTACAAATGTACCTTATTGAAAACTAACAATACAGCGATGTGTTAGATTCTACACGTGTACCTTATTGAAAACTAAGAATACAACGCCGTGTGAGAATCTACACGTGTACCTTATTGATAAGTAATTATAAAATACTGTGTGAGAATCTATAAGTATAACTACATGAAAATATGTGATAGAACGCTGTGTGGGAAACTACATCGTAAATTCTTCAAAACTAATGATACAACGCTGTGTGAGATTCAAAATTTGGACCTTAATAAAAAGTAACGATACAAACCTGTGTGGAATTCCACACGAGTACCTTATTGAAAACTAAATATACAATGCTGTGTGAGAATCTACAGGTGTAACTTATTGAAAACAAATGATCCAACACTTTGTGAGACTCTATAAGTGTAAATAATTAAAAAATAACCACATAACACTGTGTGCGATTCTAAATGTGGAACTTACTGAAGACTAACCCTGCAATGCTGTGTGATAATCTACATGTGTAACTTATGGCAAACCAATGAAACAATGCTGTGTGAGATTCGATATGTGTACCTTATTGAAAACTAACGATACAATGCTGTGTGAGATTCTACTTGTGAACCTTATTGAAAACTAAGGATTCAACAATGTTTGAGAATCTACACGTGTGCCTTATTGAAAACTAATGATATAACGCTGTGTGATAATCTATAGGTGCAACTTTTGAAAACTAATGATACAATGCTATTTGAGAATCTACATGGGTACCTCATTGAAAACTAAGGAAACAAAGCTGTGTGAGATTCTACACGTGTAACTTATTGAAAACTAACGACACAACACTGTGTGATAAACTACACGTGTAATTTCTTGAGAAATAACGGCACAACACTGTATGTGAATCTTAAGCGATACCTCTTTAAAACCATCAATACAAAACTGTGTGAGGAACTAAGTGTGTAACTTCTTGCAAACTAACGATACAACACTTCGTGAGAATCTACACATGTACCTTATTGAAAACTAAAGATACAACACTGTGTGAGAGACTGAAAGTGTTACATATGGAAAGCTAATGATATAACACTGTGTGAGAATATAAACATTCAAATTCTTCAAAACTAGCCTTACAATCTTGTATGAGAAACTCCATGTGTAAATTGTTGAAAACTAACGATACAATGCTGTGTGAGATTCTACACGTGTATCTATTGAAAAATAATGATACTATGCTGTGTGAGAATCTACAAGTCTAACTTATTGAAAACAAATGATACAACACTGTGAGAATCTACACGGGTAAGTTACTGAAAACTAATGATACAACGATGTGTTTGATTCTACAGTGCACATTATTGAAAAGTAACGAAACCACACTGTGTGAGAATCTACAGGAGTACCATATTGATAACTAACGACACAACACATGAGAATCTATATGTGTATCTACATGAAGACATGCGATAGAACACTGTGTGATGAACTACTTGCCTAAATACTTCAAAACTAATGATACAACGCTGTGTAAGATTCTACACATGGACTTTATTCAAAAGCAATGATACAAACCTGTGTGAGATTGTACTCGTGTACCTTAATGAAAACTAACGATACAATTCTGTGTGAGAATCTACAAGTGTAACTTATTGAAAACCATCAATCCAACACTTTGTGAGAATCTACACGTGTACATAATTAAAAAATAATGACACAAAACTATGTGCAACTCTACATGTGGAACTGACTGTAAACTAACCCTACAGCCCTGTGTGTTAATCTACACCTGTTACTTATTGAAAACTAACGATACAAAGCTGTGATAATGGACAGGTGTAACTTATTGCAAACTAACGATACAACCCTGTGTGAGATTTTAAACGTGGACCTTATTGAAAAGTAAGGATATGATGCTATGTGAGAATCTACAGGTGTAACTTATTGATAACAAATGATCCAACACTGTGTGAGAAACTACACGTTGTAAATAATTAAAAAATAACCACACAACACTGTGTGTGATTCTATACGTGCAACCTATTGAAAACTAACGCAACAACCTTATGTGAAATCCACAGGTGTATCTTATTGAAAATTAATGAAACAATGCTGTGTAAAATTATACATGTGTACCCTATTGAAAACTAACGATAAAAAGCTTGTGTGATTCTACACGTGTACATTATTGAAAACTAACAATAAAACACAGTATGAGAATCTACCTGTGTAACATCTTGGAAACTATGCACACAACATTGTTAGAGAAACTACATGCGTAATTTCTTGAAAGCTAACGATACTACATTGTGTGAGAATCCACACGTGTAACTTCTTGAAATCTAACCATAGAACACAGTGTGAGAAACTACACATGTAACTTCTTGAAAACGATCAAACAACACTGTGTGAGAAACTATATGCATATCTTATTGAAAAGTAACGACACAACACTTTATGAGAATCTTAAGTGAATCCTCTTGAAAACACTCAATACAATACTGTGAGAGGAACTATGTAAGAAACTTCTTGAAAACAAACGATACAACACTGTGCGAGAATCTACACTCGTACTTTCTGTAAAACCAACTATACAACGCTGTGTGAGGATCTAGACGTGCACCTTATCAGAACTAATGATACAATGCTGTGTGACAATCTACACGTGTACCTCATTGATAACTAACAATTTAACAATGGGTGAGTATCTATAAGTGTAACTACTGGAAAAAAGCGATAAACACTGTGTGAGAAGCTACATGCATAAATTCTTTAAAACTAAGGAAAGAACAATGTGTGACATTCTACATGTGTACCTTATTGAAAAATAACCACACAACTCTGTTCGAGAATCTACACGTGTAACTTATGGAAAAGTAACGATAAAAACTGTTTGAGAGTGTACACATTTACCTTCTTCAAAACTAGCCTTAAAACCATGTGTGAGAAACTATATCTGTAACTTCTTGAACACTATCGATACAATACTGTGTGAGAAACTAAATGCATAACTTTTTGAAAACTAACAAATCCACTCTGTGTCAGAATCTATTAGGGATACTTCTTGAAAACCATCAATAGAATACTGTGTGAGGAACTACATCCGTAAATTCTTGAAAACTAATGATAGAACGCTGTGTGAGATTCTACAAATGTACCTTACTGAAAATTAACAGTACGCCAATGTGTAAGAAACTACAGACATAACATATTGAAAACTAAGGATACAACGCTGTATGAGATTCTACACGTGTATCATTTGAAAACTAATGATACAACGCTGTGTATTAATCTACACGTGTACCTTATTGATAGCTAACAATACAATAATGTATGAGAATCTCTAAGCATAACCACTTGAAAACTAGCGATGCAACACTGTGTGAGAATCTACATGTGAACCTTATCGAAACAAATGATACAACACTGTGAGGATCTACATGCATAAATTCTTGAAAACTAACAATACAACGCTATGTGAGATTTTACACGTGAGCCTTGTTGAAAACTAAAGATTCAACAATGTGTGAGAATCTACACGTGCACCTAATTGATAACTAACAATACAACAATGGGTGAGTATCTATAAGTGTAACTACTTGAAAACAAGCGATAAAACACTGTGTGAGAAACTACATGCATAAATTCTTGCAAACTAACGAAAAAAACTGTGTGAGTTTCTACACGTGTACCTTATTGAACAATAAAACATAACGCTGTTTGAGAATCTACACGTGTAACTTTTGGAAAAGTATCAATATAACACTGTATGAGAATGGACACATTTAACTTCTTCAAAACTAGCCTTAAAACCTTGTGTGAGAAACTTTATCTGTAACTTCTTGAACACTATCGATACAACACTGTGTGACAAACTAAATGCATAACTTGTTGAAAACTAACAAAACAACTCTGTATAAGCAAATCTTCTTGAAAACCATCAATACAACACTGTGTGATGAACTGCATGCATAAATTCTTGAAAACTAACAATACAACACTGTGTGAGATTCTACACGTGAACCTTATTGATAACTAAAGATTCAACAATGTGTGAGAATCTAAACGTGTACCTTATTGAAAACTAAGGATACAATGCTGTGTGAGTTTCTACACGTGTACATTAGTGAAAATAAATGATACAATGCTGTGTATTAATCTACACGTGTAACTTATTGATAACTAACAATACAATACTGTGGGGTAATCTATAAGCGTAACTACTTGAAAACTAGCGGTGCAACACTGTGTAACTCATATAAAATTAACAATATAACACTTTCGAGAATGTTCACATTTAACTTCTTCAAAAGTAGCCTTAAAACCTTGTATGAGAAACTATATCTGTAACTTCGTGGAAACTATCGATACAGCACTGGGTGAGAAACTAAATGCATTACTTGTTGAAAACTAACAAAACAACTCTGTGTGAGAATCTATAAGCGAATCTTCTTGAAAACCATCAATACAACACGTTGTGAGGAACTACATGTATATATTCTTGAAAACTAACAATGCAGACTTGCGTGAGAATCTACAGGTGTAACTTATTGAAAACTATCGATACAACCCTGTTTGAGAAAGTAAATATGTAACTTGTGGAAAACTAACAAAACAACTCTGTGTGTGAATATATTAGTGAAAGTTCTTGAAAACAATCAAAACACTGTGTGAGGAACTACATGCATAAATTCTTGAAAAATAACAATACAATTCTGTGTGAGATTCTACACGTGAGCCTTGTTGAAAACTAAAGATTCAACAATGTGTGAGAATCTACACGTGTAATTTATTGAAAACAAATGATACAATGCTGTGTGAGAATCTACAAGTGTCCTTTATTGAAAACTAACGATACAACAATGTGTGAGTATCTACACGTGTATCTTATTGAAAACTAAGGATACAATGCTATGTGAGATTCTAAAAATATACCTTATTGAAAACAAATGATTCAACACTGTGTATTAATCTACATGTGTACCTTTTTGATAACTAACGATACAATACTGTATGAGAATCTATAAGCGTAACTACTTGAAGATTAGCAGTGCAACACTGTGTGAGAAACTGTATGTGTAACACCTTGAAAACTAACAATACAATGCTATGTGATATTCTACACATGTTCGTTATTGATAACTAACTACACAACGCTGTGTGAGAATCTACACCTGTAACTTATTGAAAACTAAGGATACAGAGCTGTGTGAGAATCTACACGTATACCGTATTGAAAATTAGCGACACATCTCTGTGTGAGAATCTACAGGTGTAACTCATTGAAAACTATCGATACAAGGGTGTGTGGGAAAGTAAATCTGTAACTTGTTGATAACTAACAAAACAAATCTGTGTGTGAATCTATAAGTGATACTTCTTGAAAACAATCAATAGAACACAGATAGAAGAACTACATGCGTAACTTCATGAAAACTAATGATACAATGCTGTATGAGATTCTAAACAACTACCTTTTTGAAAATTAACGATACACCAATGTGTGAGAATCTACACGTGTACCTTATTGAAAACTAAGGATACAATGCTGTGTGAGATTCTAATCATGTACCTTATTGAAAACAAATGATTCAACGCTGTGTATTAATCTCCACGTGTACCTTTTTGATAACTAAGGATACAATACTGTGTGAGAATCTATAAGCATAACTACTTGAAAACTAGCGGTGCAACACTGTGTGAGAAACTTTATGCATAACTTCCTGAAAACTAATGATACAACGCTATGTGAGATTCTACACGTGTACCTTATTGACAACTAATGACACAACGCTGTGTGAGAATTTAAACCTGTAACTTATTGAAAACTAACGATACAGAGCTGTGTGAGAATCTACACGTGTTACTACTTCAAAACTAATGATAAAACATTGTGTGAGAATCTACATGTGTAACTTCATGGAAACTATCGATACAACACAGTGTTAGAAACTACATGCATATCTTATTGAAAACTAACGAAAAAACACTGTATGGGAAAATTGAGCGATACCTCTTGAAAAACAACCATAAAACACTGTGTGAGGAATTACAACATTAACTTCTTGAAAACTAACGATACTACACTGTGTGAGAATCTACACATGTACCTTATTGAAAACTAACTATACAACAGTGTGAGAGAAACTACATGTGTAACTTTTGGAAAAATAACGATATAACACTGTGTGAGAATCTACACATGTAACTTCTTCAAAACTACCCTTAAAACCTTGTGTGAGAAACTTCATCTGTAACTTCTTGGAAACTATCTTTACAACACTGTGTGAGAAACTAAATGTGTAACTTGTTGAAAACTAATGATACAAAGCTGTGTGAGAATCTACACGTATACCTTATTGAAAAATATCGATACAACGCTGTGGGAGGAACTACATGTGCAACTAATGGAAAGCTAACCACATAACACTGTGTGACAATCTACACATGAAACATCTTCAAAACTAGCCTTATAACCTTGTGTGAGAAACTACATCTGTCACTTCTTGAAAACCATCAATACAATACTGTGTGAGAATGCAAATATATAACTTTTTGTAAACTAACAGAACAACTCTGTGTGAGAATTTATAAGCGATACATCTTGAAAACCGTCAAGACAACGCTGTGTGAGAATCTACACATGCAACATATTGAAAACTAACGATACAACAATGTGTGAGATTCTACACGTTTACCTTATTGATAACTAACGATACAACAATGTGTAAGAATCTTCACGTTCACCTTATAGAAAACTGATGATACAATGCTGTTTGAGAATATACACGTGTACCTTATTGATAACTAATGATACAGAGTTGTGTGAGATTCTACTCGTGTACCCTATTTAAAATTATCGTCACAACGCTGTGTGAGAATCTGCAGGTGTACCTTATTGGAAACTAAAAATACAACACTGTGTAAGTATTTACACGTGTAACTTATTGAAAACTAAAGACAACACCGTGTGAGAATCTACACTTGTAATTTATTGGAAACTATCAACACACAACTGTGTGGGTAACTACATGCGTAATTTCTTGAAAACTAACGATACAAAACTATGTGAGAAACTAAACGTCTACCTACTTGAAAACTGATGACACAATACTGTGTGAGAATCTACGTGTGTACCTTATTGAAAACTAATGATACAACGCTGTGTAAGAATCTACACGTGTACCATAATGAAAACTAACAATACAACACTGTGTGAGAGACTACATGTGTAACTTATGGAAAACTAACGCTATAACAAAGTGTGAGAATCTACATATTTAACTTCTTAAATACTAGCCTTATAACGTTATGTGAGAAACTACATCTGTAACATCTTGGAAACTATAGATACAACACTGTATGAGATAGTAAATGAATAACTTGTTAAAAATTAACACAACAACTCTGTGTGAGTATCTATAAGCGATATTTCTTGAAAACCATCAATACAACACTGTGTGAGGGACTTTATTCGTAAATAATTGAAAAATAGCGATACAATGCTGTGTGAGATTTTACACCTGTACCTTATTGAAAACTATCGATACAACAATGTGTGAGAATCTAGAGGTGTAACCTTATTGAAACCTAATTATACAACGCTGTGGGAGATTCTAAAGGTGGGTCTTATTGAAAACTAACGATACAACTCTGTGTAATATATACACGTGTACCTTATTGATAACTATGATACAATATTTTGTGAGAATCTATAAGCATAACTACGTGAAAACTAGCTATGCAACAATGTGTGAGAAATTGCCTGGGTAACTTATTGAAAACTAAGGATGCCATGCTGTGTGAGATTCTACACGTGTACCTTATTGAAATCTAACGACACATCACTGGGTGAGAATCTACAGGTGTAAATTATTGAAAACTTAGGATACAACTCAGTTTAGGAATCTACTCTTGTAACTTCTTGGAAATTATTGACATAAAACTGTGTGAGAAACTACATGCGTAATTTCTTGAAAACTAATGATTCAATGCTGTGTGAGGAACTACATTCTTTACTTCTTGAAAACTAATGACAAGACATTGCGTGAGATTCTACACGTGTACCTTACTGAAAACTAAGGATACAGCACTGTGTGAGAATCTATATTTGTATCTTATTGACAACTAATGACAAAAATCTGTGTGAGAAAATACAGGTGAACCTTATTGAAAACTAACGATACAGTGCTGTTTGAGAATCTACACATATACCTTATTGAAAACTAACGATACAACACTGTGTGAGAAAGTGAATGTGAAAATTGTTGGAAACTAACGAAACAATGCTGTGTGAGAATCTACAGGTGTAACTAATTGAAAACTAAAAATACAACACCGTGTAAGTATCTACACGTGTAACTTATTGAAAACGAAAGACACAACACAGTGTGAGAATCTACACTTTTAACTTATTGGAAACTATCGACACAAAACTGTCTGAGTAAATTTCTTGAAAACTAACAATACAACACTGTGTGAGAATCTTCACTTATAAGTTATTGAAAATTAACGATGCAATACTTTGTGAGAATGTGTAAGCATAACGTCTTGAAAACTAACGATACCACACTGTGTGAGACTACACATCTACTTTCTTGAAAACTGATGATACAACATTGTGTGAGATTCTACACATATACCTTACTGAAAACTAAGGATACAACGATGTGTGAGATTCTACACATGTACCTCATTGAAAACTAATGATACAGAGATGTGTGAGATTCTACATGTGTAACTTACTGAAAACTATCGACACAACTCTGTGTGAGAATCTACAGGTGTAACTTTTTGCTCTCTCAGCCTGGACTCTTAGGGAAGTGCCTGGACCCTACCCTGAATGAAATGATAGACTCTAGATATCCCCCATGCTGAAGGAATTGGCAATAGGGTGGGAGGATAGGGAGGATGGGGGGTGCGGGAGGAGGGGAGGGAGAGGGAACTAGGATTGACATGTAAAACAAGCTATTTAAAATTTTTAAAAAATTATAAAAAAAAACTAAGTTTCATTCAGAATCGAGAAAGGATATAACCCATTGTGGAAAAACTTGATTATATTATCTATAGAACAATATGGACTGGAAGAGTTCTGAATAATTAGGAGCCGTTTGTGGATTCATGAAAAAAAACAGAAAATTATCGATACAACAGTGTATGAGAATCTACAGGTGAAATTATTGAAAATAAACGATACAAAATTCTTTGAGAATCTACACGTGTATCTAATTGAAAATTATCGATACAACACTGTGTGAGAAACTACATGTGTATCTTATTGAAAAGTAACTATACTACCTTGGGTTTGAATCTATGTGCATAAAATCATTAAAATAAAGGACTCAACGCTGTCTGAGAATTTACACGTGTAACTTCTTGAAACCTAACCATACAACACTGTGTGAGAATGTACATGTGTAGCTTCTTGAAAATTAACAATGCAACCTAGTGTGAGAAACTACATGCATAACATCATGAAAAATAATGATACAAAGTTGCCAGCACATCTATACGTGCAACTTATTGAAAACGATGGAAACAACACTTGAGGGATACTATGTAACATCTTGAAAACAAAATATACAACATTGTGTGAGTATCTATATAGGTAACTTCTAGAAATCTAACGATACAACAATGAGTTCTAAACTGAATGCATACCTTCTTGAAAACTAACGCTACAACACTGTGTGAGAAAACACACGTGTAACTTATTGAAAACTGACGTTACTACACTGAGTGATAATCTATATAAGTAAGTTCTTGAAAACTAATGATACAACACTGTGAGAGAATCTAAAAGTGTAACTAATTGAAAATTAATGAAACAAAACTGTCTGGGAATCTACACGTGTAACTTATTGAAAACTAACGATACAACACTGTGTGAGAAATTACACGTGTATCTTATTGAATAGTAACGATACAACACTGTGAGAGAATCTACATGTGTACCTTCTTTTTTTGTTTATATGAGACAGGATTTCTCTGTATTGTTTTTGGAGGCTATAGGTCTAGGCCGCCCTGGAACTCACAGAGATCCGCCTGCCTCTGCCTCCCGAGTGCTGGGAAAAAAGGCATGCACCACCACCTCGCGGCCTCATGTGTACCTTCTTAAAAACAAATGATACAACACTGTGTGAGTTTCTAAGTGTATATCTTCGTGAAAAGTAATGATACAGCACTGTGTTAGAATCTATCTATGTAACTTCTCGAAATCTAACGATATAACTCTGAGTTCTAAAGTGAATGCATACCTTCTTGAAAACTAACAAAATAACTCTATGTGAGAATCTACATTAGTAACTTCTGGAAAAGTAATGATACGACACTGTGTAAGAAACTACATGTGAGAAACTACAGTGTGAGAGACTACAGTGTGAGAAACTACATGAGTAACTACTTGAAAGATAATGATACAAAGCTCCCTGCACATCTGTACATGTAACTTATTGAAAACAAAGAGAAAACACTTTGTGTGAAACTATGTGAGTAACACCTTGAAAACAAACGATACAACATTGTGTGAGAATCTACATTTGTAACTTATTGAAAACTAACGATAAAGCACTGTGTGAGAATCTATATACGTAACTTCTTGAATTCTAACGATATAACCCTGAGTTCAAAATTGATTGCATAACTTCTTGAAAACTAACGATACAACACTGTGTTTGAATCCACATGTGATACTTATTGAAAACTAATGATACAACACTGTCTGAGAATATACACGTGTAACTTATTGAAAACTAATGATACAACACTATGTGAGAGTCTATCTACGTAACTTCTTGAAATCTAACGATTCAACAACTCTGTGTTCTAAACTAAATGGATAACTTCTTGAGAACTAAAGAAACAACTCTGTGTGAGAAACTAACAATGCAACACTGTCTGAGAATCTACACGAGTAACTTAATGAAAATTAACGATACAACACTGAGTGAGAAACTACATGTGTAACTACATGAATACTAACGATACAAACTGTCTGAGAATCTACACGTGTATCATTTTGAAAACTAAGGATACAACACTGTCTGAGAATCTGCACGTGTAACTTACTGAAAATTAATGAGAGGAAAGCAGCTGTTCCGGAGGCAGCATAAGGTAAACAGGCCAGCTTCTGGGCCTGTGTTTCAGTGCCTGCGGATCGCCTGGGAACTGTACAGAGCTTCCAATCCCAACGGGAGCCAAGCACCCCAGACTCCAGGTCTTCTCTCCCACCAACGAGACCAGGAAAACAGAGGAGCCAGGGAGAACAGGGGAGCAGCTCTTCCGGCCACAGGATCAGGTACAACAGGATCCAGCATAGGGTCCATGGGACCAGGTAGGAGGCTAAGCGCCCCAGATTCCTGTTCTTCTTCTCCACCCATGCGACTAGAACGAGGACAAGGAATACAAAAACCAACAGATTATTGGTCTTTCTAGCTCCCACCAAAGGGGAATCTGGTCCCCAGACCAGTAAGGGACTCTTTCTACACCCACTAGAAGAAGAGATGGGAAAGAGACAATACAAAACAAAAACACACTCAGCAACAGAAAAACAAATATGACACAACCAGATTCAAGAGACTCCACAACAGCAAGACTCCAACATTCCAATGCGAACGAAGCAGAAGAGAATGACCTTTAAACTACTTTCATGAAAATGATAGAGGCCCTAAAAGAGGATATAGGAAAATCACTCAAAGAAATGGAACAGAAAACAAACCAAAAAATGCAAGAAATGGAAGAAAAAGCAAACCAATAAAGGCAGGAAATGGAAGAAGAAACGAAGCAAAAAATGCAAGAAATGGAAGAAAAAACAAAGCAAAAAATGCAAGATTTGGAAGAGGAAACATACCAAAAAATGCACGAAATGGAAGAAGAAACAAAGCAAAAAATGCAAGAAATAGTAGAAGAAACATAGCAAAAAAATGAAAGTAATGGAAGAAGAAACTAACCAAAAACGGCAGGAAATGGAAGAAGAAACAAAGCAAAAAGTGGAAGAAATGGAACACAAAGAAAAACAAACCAAAAAATGCAAGAAATGGAAGAACAAACCAAAAAATTCATAAAAGGCAACAAATGGATGAAAAGTTAAAACGAAAATTGCAAGAAGCAATGCAAACACTGCAAGGGATGAAAACTGAAATAGAGACAATAAAAAACACAATCTGAAGAAAGGCAGGAAATAGAAAAGCTGGGCAAACACTCAGGCACTACCGATACAAGCATTACCAACAGAATGGAAGAGATGGAAGAGAGAATCTCAAATGTTGATGATACACTAGTTGAAATGGATTCACCAACCAAAGAAAACCTTAAGTCCAACAAATCCTCAACACAAAACATCCAGGAAATATGGGACACCATGAAATGACCAAACCTAAGAATAATAGGTAAAGAAGAAGAAGAAAACCACCTCAAAGGGGCAGAAGACATCTTCAACAAAATCATAGAAGAAAACTTTCCCAACCTTAAGAAAGACATGCCAATGAAGGTACAAGAAGCTTACAGAACACCAAATAGATTGGATCACAAAAAAATCCCTCACCACATAAAAACCAAGACACCAAATATACAGAATAAAGAATATTAAGAGCAGCTAAGGAAAAAGGTCAAGTAAAATATAAAGGCAGACCTATCAGAATTACACCTGACTTCTCCACGGAAACTCTGAAAGCCAGAAGATCCTGGATAGATATTCTACATACACTAAGAGACCGTCAATACCAGCCGAGACTACTATAACCGGCAAAGCTCTCAATCACTATGGACGGAGAAAATAAGATATTTCATGACAAAACTAGATTCAAGCAATACGTATCCACTAACCCAGCCCTACCGAAAATTTGGAAGGAAAACTCCCACCAAAGGAAACTAACTACAACCAGAAAAACATAGGCATTAGAGAATCCCTCTCTATCAACAACCAAAAGAACAAAGGGGTGAAATTCCACATATAATTCCACCAACAACAACCATTGCAAATCAAGTAAGTATGAGCAATCAATGGTCATTAATATCCCTCAACATTAATGGCCTTATGTCAGCCATTAAAAGACACATGCTAGCAGAATAGTTTCTAACACAGCGTTGTATCGTTAGTTTTCAAGAAATTACACTTGTAGATTCTCACATAGGTTTGGATCGTTAGTTTTTAATAAGTTACACTTCTAGATTCTCACACAGGGTTGTATTTTTAGTTTTCAAGAAGTTATATGTGTAGATACTCACACAGTGTTGTATCATTAATTTTCAATAGTATACAGGTGTAGATTCTCACACAGTTCTGTGTCGTTTGCTTTCAAGAAGTTACACTGGTAGTTTCTCACACAGTGTTGTATCGTTATTTTTCAAGAAGTTATATGTGTAGATACTCACACAGTGTTGTATCATTAATTTTCAATAGTATACAGGTGTAGATTCTCACACAGTTCTGTGTCATTTCCTTTCAAGAAGTTACACTGGTAGTTTCTCACACAGTGTTGTATCATTATTTTTCAAGAAGTTACTAATGTAGTTCATCACACACAGTTATTTAGTTAGGTTTCAAGAAGTTACAAACACAGATTCTCACAGAGACTTGTATAGATAGTTTCCAAGAAGTTACGTATATAGATTCTCAGACAGTGTTGTATCGTTAGTTTTCAAGAATTTATGCATGAAGTTTCTCACACAGTGTTGTATCGTTTTTTTTCAGGAAGTTACACATGAAGTTTGTTACACAGTGTAGTATCGATAGGTTTCAAGAAGTTACATATATAGATTCTCTGACAGTGTTGTATCATTACTTTGTAAGAAGTTACGCATGAAGTTTCTCACACAGTGTTGTATCTTTATTTTTGGAGGTTTTACTAATGTAGTTTCTCAAACAGAGTTATTTCATTAGTTTTCAAGAAGTAATGCGTGTGGTTTCGAACTCAGTGTTGGATAGTTAGTTTTCAAGAAGTTACGAATGTAGATTCTCACACAGTGTTGTATCATTAGTTTTCAAGAATTTAAATACATAGTTTATCAAACAGGGTTGTACAGTTGGTTTTCAATAAGTTAAGCGTATAGATTCTCAGAAAGTGTTCTATCATTAAATTTCAAGAAGTTACACATGTATGTCCCCAACCCTAATCCTAACCCTAACCCTAACGCTAACACTAACCCTAAAACTAACCCTTCCCTAACCATATCCCTAACTGTAACCCTAACCCTAATTATTAGGTTTCAAGTTGTTACACATTGAGTTTTGCAAAAAGTTTTGTACAATTAGTTTTCAATAAGTTACGCGTATAGTTCCTCACACAGTGTTGTATCGTTACTTTTCATGCAGTTAAGCATGAAGTTTCTCATAGAGTTATATATAGTTAGTTTTCAAGAAGTTACACACATAGATTATCACACAGTGTTGTATCGTTAGTGTTCAATAAGATACATCACACAATGTTATATCGTTAGTTTTCAATAAGATACATGTTTGGATTCTCCCACTTTGTTGTATCATAAATTTTCAGGAAGTTATGTATACAGATTCTAACACAATATTGTATCGTTAGTTTTCAAGAAGTAACCAAGATTCTCACACAGAGTTGTATCGTTAGTTTTCCAGAAGTTACTAATGTAGTTTCTCAAGAGTTATTTGGTTAGTTTTCAAGAAGTTACCCATTCAGTTTAGAACCCAGTGTTGTATCGTTACATTTCAAATGTTACATAGATAGTTTCTCACAGTTTGTTGTATCGTTAGTTTTCAAGAACTCACGTATATAGATTCTCAAACAGTGTAGTATATTTAGTTTAAAACTCTGTGTTGTATCGTTAGATTTCAAGAAGTTATGCTTATAGATTCTCACACTGTGTTGTATCATTAGTTTTCAATATGCTGCAGATGTAGATTCACAGACAGTGTTGTATCCTTTATTTTCAAGAAGTTACACATATAGATTCAAACAGAGTTATATCGTTACTTTTCAAAAAGATATACGTGTAGTTTCTCACAAAGTGTTGAATCTTTCGTTTTCAAGAAGTTACGCTTATAGATTCTCACACAGTGTTGTAACATTAGGTTTCAATACGTTACATTTATAGATTCTCAGACAGTGTGATGTCCTTTATTTTTAAGAAGTTAGGCATACAGATTCAAACACAGGTTTGTATCGTTACTTTTCAATAAGATACATGTGTAGATTCTCAGAAACTCTTGTTTCCTTACTTTTCAAGGATTTACACATGTAGTTTCTCACACAGTGTTGTATCATTAGTTTTCAATAACTAACTCCTACAGATTCTCAGACAGTGTTGTTTCATTGATTGTCAATAGGTTACATGTGTAGATTCTCACACAGTGATGTATTGTTAATTTTCAATAAGTACACGTGTAGATCCTGAGACAGTGTTGTATCGCTAGTTTTCCAGAATTTACTAATGTAGTTTCTCACACAGTGTTATTTCGTTAGTTTTCAAAAATTTATGCATTCAGATTAGAACACAGATTTGTATCATTATATTTCAAGAAGCTATGTAGATTGAGTCTCACAGTATGTTGTATCGTTAGTTTTCAAGATGTTATGCATTCAATTTAGAACTCAGTTTTATATCGTTAGATTTCAAGAAGTTACTAATGTAGTTCATTATACAGAGATTTTTCATTATTTTTCAAGTATTTATACATTCAGTTTAGAACACAGAGTTGCATCGTTAGATTTCAAGAAGTTACTTAGAAAGATTCTCACATAGTAATGTGTCGATAGTTTTCCAGAAGTTACCCACATAGATACTCACACAGTGTCGTATCCTTTGTTTTAAGAAATTACACATGTAGATTCTCTCACAGTGTTATATCGTTAGTTTTCAAGAAGTTATTTTAAGACGTCATGTAGAAAGATTCTCACACAGTGCTGTATCGTTATTTTTCAAGAACTTACATATATATATTTTCACTCAGTATTGTATCGTTAGTTTTCAATAAGTTACACGTGTAGATTCTCAGAAATTGTTGTTTCATTAATTTTCAAGTAGTTAAACATGTAGTTTCGGATTCAGTGCTGCATCTTTAGTTTTCAATAAGTTATGCATTTAGATGCTCAGACAGTGTTGTATCGTTAATTTTCAATAGGTTACACATGTAGATTTTCACCCAGTGTTGCATCGTTAATTTTCAATAAGTTACACGTGTAGATTCTCAGACAGTGTTGTATTGTTAGTTTTCAAGATGTTACGCATATACTCACACATTGTTGTATCGTTTGATTTTAAGAAATTACACATGTAGTTTCTCTCACAGTGTTGTATCATTAGTTTTCGAGAAGTTATTTCAAGAAATTATGTAGAAACATTCTCACACAGTGCTGTATGGTTAGTTTTCAAGAACTTACCTGTATATATTCTCACACAGTGATTTATCGTTAGTTTTCAGAAGTTATGCATTCAGTTTAGAACTCAGGGTTATATCGTTAGATTTCAAGAGGTTACACTCATAGATTCTCACACAGTGTTGTATCATTAGATTTCTATACTTTACATGTGTATTTTCTCAGACAGTGTTTTGTCCTATATTTTTAAGAAGTTACGCATATTGATTCAAACACAGTTTTGTATTGCTACTTTTCAATAAGATACACGTGTAGATTCTCAAAGAGTGTTTTTTCTTAGTTTTTCAGTAGTTACTCATGAAAGTTCTCACACAGTGTTGAATCAGTTTTCAATAAGTTACACATGTAGATTCTCACACAGTGTTGTATCATTAATTTTCAATAAGTTACACGTGTTGATTCTCACACAGTTTTGTATCGTTATTTTTCAAGATGTTACACGTGTAGATTCTCAAGAGAGTGTTGTATCACTAGTTTTCAAGAAGTTACACGTATAGATTCAAACACAGTGTTGTATCGTTACTTTTCAATAAGATACATGTGGAGATTCTCAGAATCTTTTGTTTCTTTACTTTTCAAGTAGTTACACATGTAGTTTCTCACCCAGTGTTGTATCGTTAGTTTCCAATAAGTTACACATGTAGGGTCTCAAACAGTGTTGTTTCATTATTTTTCAAGAAGTTACACTTATAAATTCTCACACAGTTTTGTATCGTTAGTTTTCAAGAAGATATGCATTCAGATTAGAACCGAGATTTGTATCGTTAGATTTCAACAAGTTATGTAGATTGATTCTCACACTGTCTTGTAGTTAGTTTGCAAAACGTTTGCATTCATTTTAGTATTCAGTTTTGTATCGTTAGATTTCAAGCAGTTATGTAAAAAGTTTCTCATACAGTGCTGCATCGTTAGTTTTCCGGAAGTTACTAATGTATTTTCTTGTACAGAGCTTTTTTGTTAGTTTTCAAGAATTTATACATTCAGTTTTAAACACATAGATGTATCGTTAGATTTCAAGAAGTTACGTAGAAAGATTCTCACACAGTGCTGTGTCATTAGTTTTCAAGAAGTTACCCACATAGATACTCACTCAGTGTTGTATCCTTTGTTTTAAGAAATTACACTTTTAGATTCTCTCACAGTGTTGTATCGTTAGTTTTCAAGAAGATATTTCAAGTAGTTCCGTAGAAAGATTCTCACACAGTGCTGTATCATTAGTTTTCAAGAATTTACGTATATAGATTCTCACTCAGGTTTGTATCGTTAGTTTTCAATAAGTTAAACACATAGGTTCTCACACAGTGTTGTATTGCCTGTTTTCAAGAAGTTACACGTGTTGACTCTCAGACAGTGTTGTATCGTTAGTTTTCAAGAAATTACACACATAGATACGCACACAGTGTTGTATCGTTTGTTTTTTTAAGAAATTACACATGTAGATTCTCAGTGTTGTACCGTTAGTTTTCAAGAAGTTATTTCAAGGAGTTGTGTAGAAAGATTCTCACACAGTGCGGTATCATTAGTTTTCAAGAACTTAACTATATAGATTCTCACACACTGTTATATCATTATTTTTCAAGAAGTTATTTCAAGATGTTTGTAGATAGACTCTCACACAGTGCTGTATATTTAGCTTTAAAGAACTTACCTATATAGATTCTCATTCAGTTTTGTATCGTTAGTTTTCAGAAGTTATTAATTCAGTTTAGAAGTCAGTGTTGTATCGTCTGATTTCAAGAAGTTAAGCTTACAGATTCTCTCACAGTGTTATATCAGTTTTCAAAACTTTACACGTGTAGATTCTCACACAGTGTTTTGTGCTTTATTTTTAAGAAGTTAGGCATATTGATTCAAACACAGTGTTGTATCATTACTGTTCAATAAGATACACGTGTATATTCTCAGAAACTGTTGGTTTGTTAGTTTTCAAGTAGTTACACATGTAGTTTCTAACATAGTCTTGTATCATTAGTTGTCAATATGTTACACGTGTAGATTCTCAGACAGTGTTGCATTGTTAACTGCCAATAGGATACAGGTGTAGATTCTCACCCAGTGTTGTATCATTATTTTTCAATAGGTTACACGTGTAGATGCTCAGACAGTGTTGTATCGTTAGTTTTCAAGAAGTTAAACCTGTATATTCTAAGACAGTGTTGTATCATCAGTTTTCAAGTAGATACACATGTATTTTCTCACACAGTGTTGTAATGTTAATTTTCAAGAAGTTATGCTTATAGATACTCACACATTGTTGTATCGTTAATTTTCAAAAAGTTGCACGTGTAGATTCTCAGAAAGTGTTTATGGTTACTTTTCCAGAAGTTGCTAATGTAGTTTCTCACACAGGGTTTTATCATTAGTTTTCAAGAAGATATGCATTCAGTTTAGAACACAGAGTTGTATCATTAGATTTCAAGAAATTATGTAGAAAGATTCTCACACAGTGCTGTGTCATTAGTTTTCAAGAAGTTACACACATAGATACTCACACAGTGTTGTATGGTTTGTTTTTAAGAAGTTGCATATAAAGATTCTCTCACAGTGTTTTGTCGTTAGTTTTCAAGATGTTACGCATGTAGTTTCCCAAACAGTGTTGTGTCGTTAATTTTTATAAGTTACATGTTGAGATTCTCACGCTGTGTTGTATTCTTAGTTTTCAAGAACTTAGGTATATAGATTTTCACTCAGTGTTGTATCGTTAGTTGTCAAGAAGTTACAAATGTGGATTCTCACACAGTTTTGTATCATTAGATTTCAAGAATTTAATTACATAGATTCTCACACAGTTCTGTATAGATATTTTTCAATTAGTTACACGTGTGGATTGTCTCACAGTGTTGTACCTTTAATTTTCAATAAGTTACACATGTAGATTCTCAGGCAGTGTTGTATCATTAGTTTTCAAGAAGTTACACTTATATAGTCTCACACAGTGTTTTATCATTAGTATTCAAGAAGTTATGCAATCAGTTTAGAACTCAGTGTTGTATCGTTAGATTTCAAGAAGTTACATATATAGATTCTCACACAGTGGTGTATTGGTAGTTTTCAATAATTTATGGATATAGATTCTCACACAATGTTTTTTTCTAGATTTTCAAGGTGTTACATAGTATCCCACAAAGTTTTGTTTCCTAACTCAGTGTTATATAGTTAGTTTTCAAGAAGTTACGAATATAGATTCTCACACAATGTTGTATCGTTAATTTTCAAGAAGTTAAACACAGAGTTTCTCACACAGTGTTGTATTGTTTGTTTTCAATAAGGTACACTTGTAGATTCTCACTCAGGGTTTTATGGTAAGTTTTCAATAAGTTACACGTGTAGATTCTCACACAGTATTGTATCATTAGTTTTCAAGAATTAACACATGGACCTTCTCAACCCTAACCCTAACCCTAACATTAACACTAAACCTAACCCTTACCCTACCCTAACCATAACTATAACACTAAGCCTAACCCTTAACCTAACTGTAACTGTTAGGTTTCAAGTAGTTATACATGTAGTTTTGCAAAGTTAGTTTTCAATAAGTTACGCATATTGATTCTCACACAGTGTTGTATCATTTCATTTTTAATGGAGTTACACATGAAGTTTCCCATAGAGTTGTATATAGTTAGTTTTCCAGAAGTTACAAATGTAGATTCTCACACAGTGTTGTATCATTAGTTTTCAAGAAGAAACTTATATAGATTATCAGACAGCAATGTATCGTTATATTTCTATAAGATACATGTGTAGATTCTCACACAGTGTTGTATGTAATTCTTCAATAAGATACACATGTAGATTCTCACACAGTGTTGTATCGTTAGTTATCAAGAAGTTACTAATGTATTGTCTCACACAGAGTTATTCCATTAGTTTTCAAAAAGTTATTCGTGCATGTTGGGGAAGTCCTGCTATTTGCCTGTTATTTGTCAATAAAGTACTGTTGAGCCTATAGGAATCTAGATAGGTGGGACTAGAAGTCCAGGAGGATTCTGGGAAGGAGAAACACAGGAATTCAAGATGTAACTGCCATGGGGTAGGAAGCCCGGAAGTCTCTGGTAAGAGAAATACATAGATTAACAATTATGGGGTAAATACTTAAGTCAGAGCTAGCCAGTAAGAAACAAGCAAGGCCAACAGCTTCATAATTATTATAGCCTCCTGTGTGTTTATTTGGGACTTATGCGGCTCTAGAACCAGGCTGGCTGGAAGGCCCCTATCAAAACGAAAAGCTTCTTTTTACACGTGCAGTTTCGAACTCAGTGTTGTATCATTACTTTTCAAGAAGTTAAACACGTACTTTCTCACACAGTGTTATATGGTTTGTTTTCAATAAGTTACACTGGGTTGTGTCATTAGTTGTGTCCTTAGTTTTCAATATGTTACACGTGTAGATTTTCACACATTGTTGTACGGTTAGTTTTCAAGAAGTTACTAATGTAGTTTCTCACACAGCGTTGTTTCATTAGTTTTCAAAAATTTAGGCATGTAGTTTCGAACTCAGTGTTGTATCTATAGTTTTCAAGGAATTATGTGTGTTGATTCTGAATAGAGTGTTGTATCATTAGTATTCAAGAATTAATCTTAAAGAATCTCACACTCTGTTGTACTTTTAGTTTTCAATATGTTACACTTGTAGATTTTCACATAGTGTTGTATTTTAGTTTTCAATAAGTGACACGTGTAGATTCTCAGACAGTGTTGTATCGTTAGTTTACCAGAAGTTACTAATGTAGTTTATCACAGTTATTTCGATAGTTTTCAAGAAGTTATGCATTCAAATTAGAACCCATATTTGTATCGTTAGATTTCAAAAGCGACATAGATTCTCACACAGTGTTGTATCGTTAGTTTTCAAGAAGTTATGCATTTAGTTTTGAACTCAGTAGTGTATCGTTAGTTTTCAAGTAGTTACACATGTAGTTTCTGACACAGTGTTGTATCATTAGTTTTCAATAAGTTACACATGTAGATTGTCAGACAGTTTTTTATCGTTATTTTTTCAGATGTTACTAATGTAGTTTCTCACACAGAGATATTTTGTTAGTTTTCAAGAATGTATGCATTCAGTTTAGAACCCAGACTTGTATAATTAGATATCAAGAAGTCACGTAGATAGATTCTCACACAGTGTTGTATCATTAGTTTTCAATAAGTTATGCACATGAATACTCACACAGTGTTGTATCATTTGTTTTCAAGAAGTTGCCCATGTAGTGTAGGAGTGAACCCCACAAAGCTATCTGCCCAACAGTGCGGGGTCAACGTAGAGATAAAAGGAAATGAAAGGAAAAGGGGCTTCCCTTTTTCTCCTGGAAGCCAGCCATGCTTCTATCTCCTGGCCTGTGCGACTCTGTCTCTCTCTCTGGTAAATAAATATATTTTCCCTTATATAGCATCGAATATCATTATATCTGTTGTCAGAACACGCCACTCGTTAGTGGCCTTTGTGGCCTTAGTGACGGGGAAACTGCCTGAAATAGGCATCCCGAGGTGAGTGCTAATCTGCATTCCAGCTGCCACCGTGGCAGCTACATTGCACGCTCGCTCCTGCTGCTGCATTTTGCGCCCTCGCTTCTATTTCTATTGAATTCTATTTCTCACATCTTTTGCTGCCCGCTCTGGATCTCTGGGTGGGACGCAGTAAGGACTCCCGCCGTGCGTGCCATTTCGCCACAGCTCCCTCAGCCTCGTCCGGCCTCCACTGTGTCCGGAGCTGCTGCAGTCTGCCGCTGTGAGTGCCAGCCAGGGACGCCGCCCCTGCTGAGCCTCCGCCACACACCGTGACCCCTCCTCCACTCTCACTACTTTTGCTGCTCACAGCCTGCCACTGTGCTAGCAGCGGCTGACACTCGCAGTTGTTGACCACCGCTGCCGCCAAGGCTGCAAAGAGGATCACGTTCCCCGCCGCAGCACCCCAGCCATCTGCTACCCGCCCCACTCCCCCTCCGCCAACCGCCCAATTC
>NW_024434743.1:0-2539 GCF_017639785.1 Mesocricetus auratus | reverse complement strand
TCTATATATGAGAGAGTACATGCCATGTTTCTCTTTTTGTGACTGGGTTACCTCACTCAGGATGGTTTCTTCTAGTGTCATCCATTTGCCAGCGGATTTAATGATTCCATTGTTTTTTTCAGCTGAATAGTACTCCATTGTGTAGATGTACCACATTTTCTCTATCCACTCTTCGGTTGAGGGACATCTAGGTTGCTTTCACGTTCTGGATATTACAAATAAAGCTGCTATGAACATAGTGGAACAGACATCTTTGTTGTATGAATGGGCATCTTTTGGATATATGCCTAAGAGTGGAGTTGCTGGGTCTTGTGGTAAGTTTATTCCCATTTTTCTGAGGAATCTCCATACTGATTTCCAAAGTGGCTGAACCAGTTGGCACTCCCACCAGCAGTGGAGGAGTGTCCCCCTTTCACCACATCCTCTCCAGCATAAATTGTCATTGGTGTTTTTGATTTTAGCCATTGTGACAGGAGTGAGATGGTATCTCAGAGGTGTTTTGATTTGCATTTCCCGGATGGCTAAGGATGTTGAGCACTTTCTCAGGTGCCTCTCAGCCATTTTAGACTCCTCTATTGAAAACTCTCTATTTAGTTCTGCAGCCCACTTTTTAATTGGGCCCTTTGCTGTTTTGGAGACTTGCTTCTTGAGTTCTTTGTAAATTTTGGAGATCAACCCTCTGTCAGATGTGGGCTTAGTGAATATTTTTTCCCATTCTGTGGGCTGCCTTTTTGTCTTGCTCACTGTGTCCTTTGCCTTACAGAAGCTTCTCAGTTTCAGTAGGTCCCATTTATTAATTGTTGATCTCACTGTCTGTGCTACTGGTGTTATGTTCAGGAAGCTGTCCCCTGTACCAATTCGTTCAAGGGTACCACCCACTTTCTCCTCTAAGAGGTTCAGTGTGGCTGGATTTATGTTGAGGTCTTTGATCCATTTGGACTTAAGTTTTGTGCATGGCAATAAACATGGATCGATCTGCATTCTTCTACATGACAGTCTTCAGTTATGCCAGCACCATTTGTTGAAGATGCTTTCTTTATTCCATTGTATATTTTTATCTTCTTTGTCAAAGATCAGGTGTTCGTATGTGTGTGGGTTAATACCCGGGTTTTCAATTCGATTCCATTGGTCTACCTGTCTATTTTTGTGCCAATACCAAGCTGTTTTCAGGACTATAGCTCTATAATAGAGCTTGAGGTCAGGGATGGTGATGCCTCCGGATGTTGCCTTGTTGAACAGGGTTGTTTTGGCTATCCTGGGTCTTTTGTTTTTCCATACAAAATTGATTATTGTTCTTTCAAGGTCTGTGAAGAATTGTGCTGGGATTTTAATGGGTATTGCATTGAATCTGTAGATTGCTTTTGGCAGGATTGCCATTTTTACTACATTGATCCTACCTATCCAAGAGCATGGGAGATCTTTCCATTTTCTGAGGGCCTCTTTAATTTCTTTCTTTAAAGATTCAAAGTTCTTAGGTTACAGGTCTTTCACTTGTTTGGTTAGCATTACCCCAAGGTATTTTATATTGTTTGTGGCAATTGTAAAGGGTGATGTTTCTCTGATTTCTTTTTCAGCCTTTTTATCATCTGTATATAGTAGGGCTACTGATTTTCTTGAGTTGATCTTGTAGCCTGCCACTTTATGGAAGGTGTTAATCAGCTGTAAGAGTTCCCTGGTACAGTTCTTTGGGTCATTGATGTAAACTATCATATCGTCTGCAAACAGTGAAAGTTTGACCTCTTCCTTCCCAATTTGTATCCCCTTTGTTGTCGTATGGCAATAGCTAGAACTTCAAGTACCATGTTGAAAAGGTATGGAGAGAGTGGACAGCCTTGTTTTGTTCCTGATTTTAGAGGAATTGCGTTGAGTTTCTGTCCATTTAGTTTGATGTTGGCTGTTGGTTTACTGTATATAGCTTTTATTATGTTTAAGTATGTCCCTGTTATCACAGATCTCTCCAAGACCTTTATCATGAAGGGGTGTTGGATTTTGTCAAAGGCTTTTTCAGCATCTAGTGAGATGATCATGTGATTTTTGTTTTTCAGCTTGTTTATATGGTGGATTACGTTGATGGATTTTCGTATGTTGAACAATCCCTGCATCCCTGGGATGAAACCTATTTGATCGTGGTGAATGATTGTTTTGATGTGTTCTTGGATCTGATTTGCCAGTATTTTATTGAGTATTTTTGCATCAATGTTCATGAGGGATATTGGTCTGAAGTTCTCTTTCTTAGTTGTATCTTTGTTAGGCTAGGGCTTCTTATTGTCTAGCTCTGTCTTCATTGTTAACCCATTTCGATTAATCTAAGTATTTCCACATGGTCTTATCTCACTGGAGAAGGGCCTGGACCTGTTGCTCCTACCTCAGCTACATGGTGGGTTATTTTTTGTTTTTGTTTTGGTTTTTGCAGCCTTTCTCTGCTTGCCTTTCCCAGAATTCTCCTGTCTCCCAGCCCCACCTATCTCCCTGCCTTTACAGGCCAAATAGTGTTTTGTGCATAAACCAATAAGAGAAACATGTACATAGGAGGACAGCC
>NW_024434742.1:0-7032 GCF_017639785.1 Mesocricetus auratus | reverse complement strand
TTGCCTGAATATGTGACATCAGAATGTGATATATAGAGGCTTCCTTTTGTTGTTTCTTTTTTTTATTAATATTTTTTATTTTCCATTTTAAATTTAGATAAGAAACAAGGTTGCTTCACAAGTCAGTACGAGGGCCCTCTCCCTTTCCCTCCCTCCTCCCGTGCCCTCCCCCCATCCCCCCCCGTTATCCCCTCATTCCCCCAGGGAGGGTGAGGCCCTCCATGGGGGTGTCCATAGTCTGTCATTTCATATAGGGCAGGGCCTAGACCCTTCCCCAAGAGTTCAGGGTGAGAGTGCACCTCACATTGTTCTATGGGAGTCCAGAGACCGTGTGTATACTTGGGATGGGTACTGATCTGCTGCCCAAGGCTCAATAGATTACCTAGGCCTCCTCACTGACACCCAGATTCAGGGGGTCTTGATCAGTCCCATGCTGGATTCCCAGGCTGATGCCTGGGATTCAAGAGTTAACCTTTGTCTGGTCAGCTGTTTCTGGGGGTTCAACCAGCCCAGTCTTAATCCCTTTGATCATCAGTCCTCCCTCTCTGATACTGGCTTTCTTGAGTTCAGCTCAGTAATTAACCAGCCAATAAATGAAGTTTCTGTTTCCCAGACTCTCTGGCAATAGGATTGTAGGCTGGCACTCCCCAGATCTATGTCTAAAATCCATATATGAGAGAGTACATGCCATGTTTCTCTTTTGTGACTGGGTTACCTCACTCAGGATGGTTTCTTCTAGTGTCATCCATTTGCCTGCGAATCTCATGATTCCATTATTTTTTTCTGCTGAATAGTACTCCATTGTGTAGATGTACCACATTTTCTCTATCCATTCTTCGGGTGAGGGACATCTAGGTTGCTTCCAAGTTCTGGCTATTACAAATAAAGCTGCTATGAACATAGTGGAACAGACATCTTTGTTATATGAATGGGCATCTTTTGGATATATGCCTAAGAGTGCAGTTGCTGGGTCTTGTGGTAGGTTTATTCCCATTTTTCTGAGGAATCTCCATACTGCTTTCCAAAGTGGCTGAACCAGTTGGCACTCCCACCAGCAATGGAGGAGTGTCCCCCTTTCACCACATCCTCTCCAGCATAAATTGTCATTGGTGTTTTTGATTTTAGCCATTCTGACAGGAGTGAGATGGTATCTCAGAGTTGCTTTGATTTGCATTTCCCGGATGGCTAAGGATGTTGAGCACTTTCTCAAGTGCCTCTCAGCCATTTTAGACTCCTCTATTGAAAACTCTCTATTTAGTTCTGCAGCCCACTTCTTAATTGGGTCCTTTGCTGTTTTGGAGACTTGCTTCTTGAGTTCTTTGTAAATTTTGGAGATCAACCCTCTGTCAGATGTGGGATTAGTGAATATTTTTTCCCATTCTGTGGGCTGCCTTTTTGTCTTGCTGACTGTGTCCTTTGCCTTACAGAAGCTTCTCAGTTTCAGTAGGTCCCATTTATTAATTGTTGATCTCACTGTCTGTGCTACTGGTGTTATGTTCAGGAAGCTGTCTCCTGTACCAATTCTTTCAAGGGTACCACCCACTTTCTCTTCTAAGAGGTTCAGTGTGGCTGGATTTATGTTGAGGTCTTTGATCCATTTGGACTTAAGTTTTGTGCATGGCGATAAACATGGATCGATCCGCATTTTTCTACATGCCAGTCTCCAATTATGCCAGCACCATTTGTTGAAGATGCTTTCTTTATTCCATTGTATATTTTTAGCTTCTTTGTCAAAGATCAGATGTTCGTACGTGTGTGGGTTAATACCCGGATTTTCAATTCGATTCCATTGGTCTGCCTGTCTATTTTTGTGCCAATACCAAGCTGTTTTCAGGACTATAGCTCTATAATAGAGCTTGAGGTCAGGGATAGTGATGCCTCCGGACGTTGCCTTGTTGAACAGGGTTGTTTTGGCTATCCTGGGTCTTTTGTTTTTCCATACAAAATTGATTATTGTTCTTTCAAGGTCTGTGAAGAATTGTGCTGGGATTTTAATGGGGATAGCATTGAATCTGTAGATTGCTTTTGGCAGGATTGCCATTTTTACTACATTGATCCTACCTATCCAAGAGCATGGGAGATCTTTCCATTTTCTGAGGGCTTCTTTAATTTCTTTCTTTAAAGATTCAAAGTTCTTACGATACAGGTCTTTCACTTGTTTGGTTAGCGTTACCCCAAGGTATTTTATGTTGTTTGTGGCAATTGTAAAGGGTGATGTTTCTCTGATTTCTCTTTCAGCCCTTTTATCATCTGTATATAGTAGGGCTACTGACTTTCTTGAGTTGATCTTGTAACCTGCCACTTTGCTGAAGGTGTTAATCAGCTGTAAGAGTTCCCTGGTAGAGTTCTTTGGGTCATTGATGTAAACTATCATATCGTCTGCAAACAGTGAAAGTTTGACTTCTTCCTTCCCAATTTGTATCCCCTTGATCCCCCTTTGTTGTCGTATGGCTATAGCTAGAACTTCAAGTACCATGTTGAAAAGGTATGGAGAGAGTGGACAGCCTTGTTTTGTTCCTGATTTTAGAGGAATTGCGTTGAGTTTCTGTCCATTTAGTTTGATGTTGGCTGTTGGTTTACTGTATATGGCTTTTATTATGTTTAAGTATGTCCCTGTTATCCCAGATCTCTCCAAGACCTTTATCATGAAGGGGTGTTGGATTTTGTCAAAGGCTTTTTCAGCATCTAGTGAGATGATCATGTGATTTTTGTTTTTCAGCTTGTTTATATGGTGGATTACGTTGATGGATTTTCGTATGTTGAACCATCCCTGCATCCCTGGGATGAAACCTACTTGATCGTGGTGAATGATTGTTTTGATGTGTTCTTGGATCCGATTTGCCAGTATTTTATTGAGTATTTTTGCATCAATGTTCATGAGGGATATTGGTCTGAAGTTCTCTTTCTTGGTTGTATCTTTGTGTGGCTTGGGGATCAAGGTTATTGAAGCCTCATAGAAAGAGTTTGGCAAAGACCCTTCTGCTTCTATTGTGTGGAACACTTTGAGAAGAATTGGTATAAGCTGTTCTTTGAATTTGTGGTAGAATTCTGCACTGAGGCCATCTGGACCTGGACTTTTTTTGGTTGGGAGACTTTTGATGACAGCTTCTATTTCCATAGGGGTTATAGGTCTATTTAAATTGCTTATCTGTTCTTGATTTAGTTTTGGCAAATGATAGCTGTCCAGGAAGTCATCCATTTCCTTTAAATTTTCGAATTTTGTGGAGTACAGGTTTTCAAAGTATGACCTAATGATTCTCTGGATTTCCTCAGAGTCTGTTGTTATGTCCCCCTTTTCATTTCTGATTTTGTTAATTTGCGTGTTCACTCTCTGCTGTTTGGTAAGTTTGGACAAAGGTTTGTCTATCTTGTTGATTTTCTCAAAGAACCAACTCTTCGTTGCATTGATTCTTTGTATTGTTTTCCTGGTTTCTACTTTGTTGATTTCAGCCCTCAATTTGATTATTTCCTGGCGTCTACTCCTCCTGGGGGAGTTTGCTTCTTTGTGTTCTAGAGCTTTTAGCTGTGATGTTAATTCTCTGGTATAACTGTTTTCCTGTTTCTTCATGTGAGCACTTAGTGCTATGAACTTCCCCGTAGCACTGCTTTCAAAGTGTCCCATAGGTTTGGGTATGTTGTGTCTTCATTCTCATTGAATTCGAGGAAGTCTTTAATTTCTTTTTTTATTTCCTCTTTGACCCAGGGATGGTGCAGTTGAGCATTATTCAATTTCCATGAGTTTGTAGGTTTTCTGCAATTTGTGTTGTTGTTGAATTCTAATTTTAAGGCATGGTGGTCTGATAAGATGCATGGAGTTATTCCAATTTTTTTGTAGCTGCTGAGGTTTGATATGTTGCCAAGTATGTGGTCGATTTTTGAGAAGGTTCCATGTGGTGGTGAGAAGAAGGTATATTCTTTTTTATGTGGATGAAATGTTCTATAGATATCTGTTAATCCCAGTTGGGTCATTACTTCTATTAGACCCTTTGCTTCTTTGTTGAGTTCCTGTCTGGTATTCTTGTCTAGTGGTGAGAGTGGTGTGTTGAAATCTCCCACTATAACTGTGTGGGGCTTTAGATGAGATTTAAGTTCTAATAATGTTTCTTTAACGAATGTGGATGCCTTTGTATTGGGGGCATAGATGTTCAGGATAGACACTTCGTCTTGGTGGGTTTCACCTGTGATGAGTATGTAATGACCTCCTTCATCTCTTTTGATTGATTTTATTTTAAAGTCTAGTTTGTTAGATATTAGGATTGCTACCCCTGCTTGTTTCTTGGGTCCATTTGATTGAAAAATTTTTTCCCAACCTTTAACTCTCAAGTAATGTCTGTCTTTGAGGGTGAGGTGTGTTTCTTGTATGCAGCAGAAGGAAGGGTTCTGTCTTCGAATCCATTCTGCTAGTCTGTGTCTTTTTATGGGTGAGTTAAGGCCGTTAATATTGAGGGATATTAATGACCATTGATTGCTCATCCTTCTTCGATTTGCGATGGTTGTTGTTGGTGGAATTATGGGTGGAATTTCGCCCCTTTGTTCTTTTGGCTGTTGGTAGAGAGGGATTCTCTAATGCTTATGTTTTTCTGGTTGTAGTTAGCTTCCTTGGGTTGGAGTTTTCCTTCCAAAATTTTCTGTAGGGCTGGGTTAGTGGACACATATTGGTTGAATCTAGTTTTGTCATGGAATATCTTGTTTTCTCCGTCTATAGTGATTGAGAGCTTTGCCGGGTATAGTAGTCTGGGCTGGCATCCATGGTCTCTTAGTGTAGGTAGAATATCTATCCAGGACCTTCTGGCTTTCAGAGTTTCCATGGAGAAATCAGGTGTAATTCTGATAGGTCTGCCTTTATATGTTACTTGACCTTTTTCCTTAGCTGCTCTTAATATTCTTTCTTTATTCTGTATGTTTGGGGTCTTGATTATTATGTGGCGAGGGGATTTTTTTTGTGGTCCACTCTATTTGGTGTTCTGTAGGCTTCTTGTACCTTCATTGGCATGTCTTTCTTAAGGTTGGGAAAGTTTTCTTCTATGATTTTGTTGAATATGCCTTCTGCCCCTTTGAGGTGGATTTCTTCTCCTTCTTCTATACCTATTATTCTTAGGTTTGGTCTTTTCATGGTGTCCCATAATTCCTGGATGTTTTGTGTTAAGGATTTGTTGGATTTAAGGTTTTCTTTGGTTGATAAATCCATTTCTCCTAATGTATCTTCAACACTTGAGATTCTCTCTTCCATCTCTTCTATTCTGTTGGTAATGCTTGTATTGGTAGTGCCTGACTGTTTGTCCAGCTTTTCTATTTTCTGCCTTTCTTCAGATTGTGTTTTTTTTAGTGTCTCTATTTCAGTTTTCAACCCTTGCAGCGTTTGCATTGCTTCTTGCAATTTTCTGTTTATCTGTTCGTCCGTTTGTTGCCTTTTATGAATTTTTTGGTTTGTTCTTTCTTCCATTTCTTGCATTTTTTGGTTTGCTTTTTGTTCCATTTCTTGGATTTTGTGCTTTGTTTCTTCTTCCATTTCCTGCCTTTTTTGGTTTGTTTCTTCCTCCATTTTTTTCATTTTTTGCTTTGTTTTTTCTACCATTTCTTGCATTTTTTGCTTTGTTTCTTCTTCCATTTCCTGCCTTATTTGGTATGTTTCTTCTTCTAATTCTTGCATTTTTTGCTTTGCTTTTTCTTCCATTTCTTGCATTTTTTGCTTCATTTCTTCTTCCATTTCGTGCCTTTTTTGGTTTGTTTTTTCTTCCAATTCTTGCATTTTTTGGTTTGTTTTTTCTTCCATTTCTTGCATTTTTTGGTTTGTTTTTTCTTCCATTTCTTTGAGGGATTTTCCAATATCCTCTTTTAGGGCCTCTATCATTTTCATGAAAGTGCTTTTAAGGTCGTTCTCTTCTGCTTCCTTCGCGTTGGAATATTGGGGTCTTGCTGGTGTGGAGTCTCTAGAATCTGGCGGTGTCATATTTGTTTTTCTGTTGCTGACTGTGTTTTTGTATTGTCTCTTTCCCATCTCTTCTTTTAGTGGGTGCAGAAAGAGCCCCTTCCTGGTCTGGGGACCAGAGTTCCCTTTGGTGGGTGCTAGTAAGTCCAGTAATCTGGTGGTTCTTCTATGCCTTGTCCAAATGCTGGTCCGTGGGTAGAGAAGAAGAACAGGAATCTGGGGCGCTTAGCCTCCTACCTGGTCCCCTGGACCCTATGCTGGGTCCTGTTGTACCTGATCCGGAACAGCTACTCCCCTGGTCTCCCTGGCTCCTGTAGTTTCCTGGTCTCTTTGGTGGGAGAGAAGATCTGGAGTCTGGGGTGCTTGGCTCCCGCCGGGATTGGGAGCTCTGTGCAGTTCCCAGGCGATCTGCAGGCTCTGGAACACAGGCCGGGAAGCTGGCCTGTTTACCTGATGATGCCAGAGGGACAGCTACTTCCTGTACTCCCAGCCTCCTCTCCTTTCCTGGAATCGTTGGTGGGAGAGAAGATCTGGAGTCTGGGGTGCTTGGCTCCCGCCGGGATTGGGAGCTCTGTGCAGTTCCCAGGCGATCTGCAGGCTCTGGAACACAGGCCGGGAAGCTGGCCTGTTTACCTGATGCTCCCGCCGGGATTGGGAGCTCTGTGCAGTTCCCAGGCGATCTGCAGGCTCTGGAACACAGGCCGGAAGCTGGCCTGTTTACCTGATGCTCCCGCCGGGATTGGGAGCTCTGTGCAGTTCCCAGGCGATCTGCAGGCTCTGGAACACAGGCCGGGAAGCTGGCCTGTTTACCTGATGATGCCAGAGGGACAGCTACTTCCCTGTGCTCCCAGCCTCCTCTCCTTTCCTGGAATCGTTGGTGGGAGAGAAGATCTGGAGTCTGGGGTGCTTGGCTCCCGCCGGGATTGGGAGCTCTGTGCAGTTCCCAGGCGATCTGCAGGCTCTGGAACACAGGCCGGGAAGCTGGCCTGTTTACCTGATGCTCCCGCCGGGATTGGGAGCTCTGTGCAGTTCCCAGGCGATCTGCAGGCTCTGGAACACAGGCCGGGAAGCTGGCCTGTTTACCTGATGATGCCAGAGGGACA
>NW_024434741.1:0-2349 GCF_017639785.1 Mesocricetus auratus | reverse complement strand
TATATCCAAAAGATGCCCATTCATACAACCCACATAAATATGGACAATTTTAAACAGATGTGCAACGTATAGACAAAGACATCAAATTTATAACTACATACATATATATTTAAATCTTTGATCATAGTAGAACTGAAATATCTTTACCAGAGATAGTACTTTATAGTTAAAAATGAGGAAATTTTAATAAATTGTATCAATATGCAAAATATTATGCAGATATGTAGATACATACATAAAATGATGAACAAAATTTTCATTTGTTCACAAAAATGATAAACAGGAAGAGGCAACTTCACAATATAACAAAAACAATTTCAAGTTTGAGACAATATAAAAAATACTCAAGATGGGAATGCAAAATTAATTTTATATGAGTATCAATATTCAATATACAATATCAATAGAGCTAATATTGCTAAAATTCTTCACAGGTAGATACATTAATCTACCTATATACCATACCATATATTCGTTATGTATTTCTAGAAGAGATTTCTTAATTTGAACTTAATACTCCATTCCCAATCACACACAACTAAACACCAACCATAAACAGGTGACAATTTTCTATATTGTAGGGAAAACCTAAACACCATCTAAGCCAACTGTAGTGAACATGGTAATTGTTTTCTTAGAATTACTACCAGGTGATGGTGACTCTATGGGATCCTGGAGAAAAACAAAGCTAAAGAAATTATTAGTCTCAAAGGCTAACATTTGTAGCTGGTCTCTGAGACCGAGGTGATACTTGTCTGAAGTTCTTATCTAAAGCTCTGTCCAGAGTGTTATAAGAAGGTAGACCTTCTCAGCTATCTATTCTGGAAATGTGTAGATCAGTTTTACTCCAAAACCAATACAGAGTGATATAGCATTTCAAAGACATCATGTTGAATCAAGTAGAATCAATATTGTGGGGCACCATCTTCTTTCTGGAGACGTTAAAGAATGCTGTCAAGACATTTTATTTTTCATTGTTGAAGATTTAAACATTAATATTAAAATGGAAAGTTTAAATCATATAGGTTTACATAGAGAAAGATATCAATACTGATGAAAATATTATGAGAAAATTTTGAATTTTTCCAGAGATAAGAGTTTTGATAATAATAAACCTTAGATTTAGTTTTCTGTTGCACACCAGTTGACTCCTCTGATATGAGACAGAAAATCTGATTTTATTAACAGCAAGCTTGAATATAGAGGACCACCATAAATAGGGAATACTATTAAACTTGGAAGAAAAGTGGCATAGGTGCTTAGGTAGTGTAGTTTTTTCCTGTATTAAATGTCAGTAGCATAAGTCAGATTCTTCTTTCTTTGGTGATTTTTTGGATAACTAGCAGGACTTTTTTAGTCATTTACATGGTTGGTGACTTTTATCTTCTTGAAGATGGTTATTTTCTGTTTTCCTACAATGAAAGGTACCGTCCAAAAATTTTGTTTCCTTTCAACTTGTGGGATTTACATTGGTGGATGACCTATTATTGTTCACATGAAAAGTTTTCTTCTGTTTTAATCGACTTGTGGTTATCATTGATGATATCCATAGCTTTTCTTCTACTGCCGATAGAAACATGAAACACCTAACCAAATGTAGCAAGTATCCTGAATTTATTCTGAGACAATATATTCTTCAATTGGATAAAGCTGATTTAGCTCGGAAGGATATTTTGTCCAATGATTTCCCACAGCTGATGTTTCTTTCTCATTAAAAAATTCAATGTTATAAAAGCATTCCCTATTTTTCTTTTTAGTTTGGAACATTTTTAATTTTATATTGTAGAAACACTCTTATTAAATATCCATCACCCCATTACCTCACCCTCCCATTCTCCCTTGGTTCCTACTGAACCTCCAAACAAGAACCCACCCACTTTCCTGGGAGAGTGAGGCCCTCCACGGGTGATCATCCAAGTCCATCACATCACTTGGTGGAGTGCCCAGGCCATCATTTATGTATCTGGCCTGCAGTATTATCCTTCCACAGAATATGGGCTCCCGAAGTCCATTTGTGTCCTAGGAGTAAACACTGTCTCCACGGTTAGAGGTTCCTTAGAATGCCTTGGCCTCCTGCTGGCACACATTTTCAGAGGGCATGCATAGGTCCTTTATTGATCACCCCATGCACTTTATGACTAGGGTCTCCGTGCTCTCATTAGGTCTTTTTGTGAGTATCTACAGCACCATCTTGGCTCATTTGCTAATATCTTCTCCCTCTCTGCATGCTCCCATATTGCTCAGAGGTTCCTGTTAACCTCCACTTTTTCTAGAAACCATGCATTCTTTTTGGTGGTCCTCTTTGTTTCATAGCTCCTCTGGTAGTGTAAACTTTAGTCTGGTTATATG
>NW_024434740.1:0-660 GCF_017639785.1 Mesocricetus auratus | reverse complement strand
TGTTTATCACTAAATATTGATCATACACTTGAAATTATCTCTAACTATTAATCATAGAGAGTTTATCTGTAATATTATTCTTAGAGAGTGTGTTTATCTACAATTATTAATCATAGAGTGTTTACCTCTATATATTAATCACAGCGTGTGTGTTTATCACTAAATATTAATCACAGTGTGTCTTTATCTTCTAAATAATAATCATGAAGTATAGGTTTATTATGAATATTACTCACAGAGTGTGTGATTATCTAAATATTAATCATAGAGTGTGTATTTATCTCTAAATTTTGATCTGAGATTGTGTGCTCTTCTCTAAATATTATATCATACAGTGTGTGTTAAGCTCTAAATACTAATAAGATTGTGTGTAGTTATCTCTAAATATTAATAATAGAGTGTGTTTTATCTCTAAATATTAATCAAATAGTGTGTGTATCTCTAAATACTAATCATAGATTGTGATTTTGTCTCTAAATATTAAACATAGAGTGTGTGTTTATCTCTAAATATTAATCATAGTATGTGTATTTTTCTCTAAATATTAATCATAGTGTGTGTGTTTATCTTCTAAATATTAATCACAGAGTGTGTTTTTATCTCTATTATTAAGCATAGTGTCGACATTTATCTCTAAATATTGGTCATACAGTTGTATTT
>NW_024434739.1:0-9840 GCF_017639785.1 Mesocricetus auratus | reverse complement strand
CCACATCCTCTCCAGCATAAATTGTCATTGGTGTTTTTGATTTTAGCCATCCTGACAGGAGCAAGATGGTATCTCAGAGTTGTTTTGATTTGCATTTCCCTGATGGCTAAGGATGGTGAGCACTTTCTTAAGTGTCTCTTGGCCATTTTAGCCTCCTCTACTGAGAATTCTCTATTTAGATCTGTACCCCACCTTTTAATTGCATCCTTTGGTGTTTTGGAGACTTGTTTCTTGAGTTCTTTGTAAATTTTGGAGATTAGTCCTCTGTCAGATGTAGGGTTAGTGAATATCTTTTCCCATTCTGTGGCCTGCCTTTTTGTGTTTTTGACTGTGTCCTTTGCCTTACAGAAGCTTTTTAGTTTCAGAAGGTCCCATTTGTTAATTGTCGATCTCAGTGCCTGTGCCACGGGTGTTATGTTTAGGAAGTGGTCTCCTGCACCAACTCGTTGAAGAGTATCTCCCACTTTCTCTTCTAAAAGTTTCAGTGTGACTGGATTTATGTTGAGATCTTTGATCCATTTGGACTTAAGTTTTGTACAAGGCGATAAACCTGGATCTATCTGCAGTCTTCTGCATACCAGTATCCATTTATGCTAGCACCATTTGTTGAAGATGTTTTCTTTTTTCCATTGTACAGTTTTAGCTTCTTTGTCAAAAATCAAGTGTTCATAGGTGTGTGGGTTAAAATTAGAGCTTTCGATTCGGTTCCATTGGTCTACCTGCCTATTTTTGTGCCAATACCAAGCTGTTTTTAGGACTATAGGTCTATAATAGAGCTTGAAGTCAGGTATGGTGATGCCTCCTGAAGTTCCTTTATTGTATAGGGATGTTTTAGCTATCCTGGGCCTTTTGTTTTTCCATATAAAGTTGATTAATGATCTTTCCAGGACCTTGAAGAATTGTGATGGAATTTTGATAGGTATTGCATTGAATCTGTAGACTGCTTTTGGCAAGATTGCCATTTTTATTATGTTGATCCTACCAATCCAAGAGCATGGGAGATCTTTCCATATTCTGGTATCTTCGTTGATTTCTTTCTTTAAAGACACAAAGTTCTTGATATACAGGTCTTTAATTTCCTTGGTTAACATTATCCCAAGATATTTGATGTTGTTTTTGGCTATTGTAAAGGGTGATGTTTCTCTGATTTCTTTCTCAGTCACTTCATCATCTGTATATAATAGGGCCACTGATTTTTTTGAGTTTACCTTCTATCCTGCCACATTGCTGAAGGTGTTTATCAGCTCTAGGAGTAACCTCGCGGAGTTTTTGGGTCAGTTATGTAAACTATCATATCATCTGCAAATAGTGAAAGTTTGACTTCTTCTTTTTCTATTTGTATCCCCTTTATCTCCTTTTGTTGTCTTATTGCTGTAGCTAGAACTTCAAGTACAATATTGAAGAGATATGCAGAGAGTGGACCGCCTTGTCTTGTTCCTGATTTTAGAGGAATTGCTTTGAGTTTCTCTCCATTTAGTTTGATGTTAGCTGTTGGTTTACTGTATATTGCTTTTATTATATTCAGGTACATTCCTGTTATCCCTGATCTCTCTAGGACCTTTATCATGAAGGGGTGCTGGATTTTGTCAAAGGCTTTTTCAGCATCTAGTGAGATGATCATGTGGTTTTTCTTTCGCAGATGGTTAATATGGTGGATTACATTGATAGATTTTCTAATGTTGAGCCATACTTGCATTCCTGGGATGAAGCCTAATTGATCATGGTGGATGATTTTTCTGATGTGTTCTTGAATCCGGTTTGTGAGTATTTTATTGAGTATTTTTGCATCAATGTTCATGAGGGAAATTGGTCTATAGTTCTCTTTCTTTGTTGTGTCTTTGTGTGGCTTGGGTATCAAGGTAATTGTAGCCTCGTAGAAAGAGTTTGGCAGTGAGCCTCCTGCTTATATTGTGTGGAATACTTTGAGGAGTATTGGAATTAGCTCTTCTTTGAATTTCTGGTAGAATTCTGCACTGAAGCCATCTGGGCCTGGGCTTTTTTTATTTTATTTTTTTGATGTTAGCCATTCTGACAGGAGAGAGATGGTATCTCAGAGTTGTTTTGATTTGCATTTCCTGGATGGCTAAGGATGTTGAGCACTTTCTCAAGTGCCTCTCAGCCATATTAAACTCCTCTATTGAAAATTCTCTATTTAGTTCTGCAGCTCACTTTTTAATTGGATCCTTTGGTGTTTTGGAGACTTGCTTCTTGAGTTCTTTGTAAATTTTGGAGATCAACCCTCTGTCAGATTTGGGGTTAGTGAATATTTTTTCCCATTCTGTGGGCTGCCTTTTTGTCTTGCTGACTGTGTCATTTGCCTTGCAGAAGCTTCTCAGTTTCAGGAGGTCCCATTTATTAATTATTGATCTTAGTGTCTGTGCTACTGGAGCTTTGTTCAGGAAGTGGTCTCCTGTACCAATTTGTTCAAGAGTACCTCCCACTTTCTCTTTTAAGAGGTTCAGTGTGGCTGGATTTATGTTGAAGTCTTTGATCCATTTGGACTTAAGTTTTGTGATGGCGATAGACATGGATCTATCCGCATTCTTCTACATGCCAGCCTCCAGTTATGCCTGCACCATTTGTTGAAGATGTTTTCTTTATTCCATTGTATATTTTTAGCTTCTTTGTCAAAGATCAGATGCTCATACGTTTGTGGGTTAATATCAGGGTTTTCAATTCAATTCCATTGGTCTACCTGTCTATTTGTGCCAATACTAAGCTGTTTTCAGGACTATAGCTCTGTAATAGAGCTTGAAGTCAGGGATGGTGATGCCTGCGGATGTTGCCTTGTTGAACAGGGTTGTTTTGGCTATCCTGGGTCTTTTGTTTTTCCATGCAAAATTGATTATTGTTTTTTCAAGGTCTGTGAAGAATTGTACTGGTATTTTAATGGGGATTGCATTGAATCTGTAGATTGCTTTTGGCAGGATTGCCATTTTTACTACATTGATCCAAGAGCATGGGAGATCTTTCCATTTTCTGAGGGCTTCTTAAATTTCTTTCTTTAAAGATTCAAAGTTCTTACAATACAGGTCTTTCACTTGTTTGGTTAGCATTACCCCAAGATATTTTATGTTGTTGGTGGCAATTGTAAAAAGTGATGTTTCTCTGATTTCTTTCTTAGCCCTTTTATCATCTGTATATAGTAGGGCTACTGATTTTCTTGAGTTGATCTTGTAGCCTGCCATTTTGCTGAAGGTGTTAATCAGCTGTAAGGGTTCCCTGGTAGAGTTCTTTGGGTCATTTATGTAAACTAGCATATCATCTGCAAACAGTGAAAGTTTGACCTCTTCCTTCCCAATTTGTATCCCCTTGCACCACTTTTGTTGTCATATGGCAATGGCTAGAAATTCAAGTACAATGTTGAAAAGGTATGGAGAGAGTGGACAGCCTTGTCTTGTTCCTGATTTTAGAGGAATTGCATTGAGTTTCTGTCCATTTAGTTTGATGTTGGCTGTTGGTTTACTGTATATAGCTTCTTTTTTTTTAATTTTATTTTCCAGTTTAAATTTAGATAAGAAACAAGGTTGCTTCACAAGTCAGTTCCAGGTCCCTCTCCCATTCCCTCCCTTCCTCCCGTGCCCTACCCCCCCGTTATCCCCTCATTTCTCCAGGGAGGGTGAGGCCCTCCATGGGGGTATGCATAGTGTGTCATTTCGTATAGGGCAGGGCCTAGACCCTACCCCAAGAGTTCAGGGTGAGAGTGCACCTCACATTGTTCTATGGGAGTCCAAAGTCCGTGTGTATACTTGGGATGGGTACTGATCTGCTGCCCAATGCTCAATAGATTCCCTAGGCCTCTTCACTGACACCCAGATTCAGGAGGTCTTGATCAGTCCCATGCTGGATTCCCAGGCTGATGCCTGGGATTCAAGAGTTAACCTTAGTCTGGTCAGCTGTTTCTGGGGGTTAAACCAGCCCAGTCTTAATCCCTTTGATCATCAGTCCTCCCTCTCTGTTACGGGCTTTCTTGAGTTCAGATCAGTACTTAACCAAGGGAGTCTGCCTCTTCTTCGATCAGCCACTAAATAAAGTTTCTTTTTCCCAGACTCTCTGGCCATAGGATTGTAGGCTGGCACTCCCCAGATCTATGTCTAAAATCCATATGTGAGAGAGTACATGCCATGTTTCTCTTTTTGTGACTGGGTTACCTCACTCAGGATGGTTTCTTCTAGTGTCATCCATTTGCCTGCGAATCTCATGATTCCATTATTTTTTTCTGCTGAATAGTACTCCATTGTGTAGATGTACCACATTTTCTCTATCCACTCTTCAGGTGAGGGACATCTAGGTTGCTTCCACGTTCTGGCAATTACAAATAAAGCTGCTATGAACATAGTGGAACAGACATCTTTGTTGTATGAATGGGCATCTTTTGGATATATGCCTAAGAGTGGAGTTGCTGGGTCTTGTGGTAGGTTTATTCCCATTTTTCTGAGGAATCTCCACACTGATTTCCAAAGTGGCTGAACCAGTTGGCACTCCCACCAGCAATGGAGGAGTGTCCCCCTTTCACCACATCCTCTCCAGCATAAATTGTCATTGGTGTTTTTGATTTTAGCCATTCTGACAGGGGTGAGATGGTATCTGAGAGTTGTTTTGATTTGCATTTCCCGGATGGCTAAGGATGTTGAGCACTTTCTCAAGTGCCTCTCAGCCATTTTAGACTCCTCTATTGAAAACTCTCTATTTAGTTCTGCAGCCCACTTTTTAATAGGGTCCTTTGGTGTTTTGGAGACTTGCTTCTTGAGTTCTTTGTAAATTTTGGAGATCAACCCTCTGTCAGATGTGGAATTAGTGAATATTTTTTCCCATTCTGTGGGCTGCCTTTTTGTCTTGCTGACTGTGTCCTTTGCCTTACAGAAGCTTCTCAGTTTCAGTAGGTCCCATTTATTAATTGTTGATCTTACTGCCTGTGCTACTGGTGTTATGTTCAGGAAGCTGTCTCCTGTACCAATTCGTTCAAGGGTACCACCCACTTTCTCTTCTAAGAGGTTCAGTGTGGCTGGATTTATGTTGAGGTCTTTGATCCATTTGGACTTAAGTTTTGTGCATGGCGATAGACATGGGTCGATCTGCATTCTTCTACATGCCAGTCTCCAATTATGCCAGCACCATTTGTTGAAGATGCTTTCTTTATTCCATTGTATATTTTTAGCTTCTTTGTCAAAGATCAGATGTTCGTACGTGTGTGGGTTAATACCCGGATTTTCAATTCGATTCCATTGGTCTACCTGTCTATTTTTGTGCCAATACCAAGCTGTTTTCAGGACTATAGCTCTATAATAGAGCTTGAGGTCAGGGATGGTGATGCCTCCGGACGTTGCCTTGTTGAACAGGGTTGTTTTGGCTATCCTGGGTCTTTTGTTTTTCCATACAAAATTGATTATTGTTCTTTCAAGGTCTGTGAAGAACTGTGCTGGGATTTTAATGGGGATTGCATTGAATCTGTAGATTGCTTTTGGCAGGATTGCCATTTTTACTACATTGATCCTACCTATCCAAGAGCATGGGAGGTCTTTCCATTTTCTGAGGGCTTCTTTAATTTCTTTCTTTAAAGATTCAAAGTTCTTACAATACAGGTCTTTCACTTGTTTGGTTAGCGTTACCCCAAGGTATTTTATGTTGTTTGTGGCAATTGTAAAGGGTGATGTTTCTCTGATTTCTCTTTCAGCCCTTTTATCATCTGTATATAGTAGGGCTACTGATTTTCTTGAGTTGATCTTGTAGCCTGCCACTTTGCTGAAGGTGTTAATCAGCTGTAAGAGTTCCCTGGTAGAGTTCTTTGGGTCATTGATGTAAACTATCATATCGTCTGCAAACAGTGAAAGTTTGACCTCTTCCTTCCCAATTTGTATCCCCTTGATCCCCCTTTGTTGTCGTATGGCAATAGCTAGAACTTCAAGTACCATGTTGAAAAGGTATGGAGAGAGTGGACAGCCTTGTTTTGTTCCTGATTTTAGAGGAATTGCGTTGAGTTTCTGTCCATTTAGTTTGATGTTGGCTGTTGGTTTACTGTATATAGCTTTTATTATGTTTAAGTATGTCCCTGTTATCCCAGATCTCTCCAAGACCTTTATCATGAAGGGGTGTTGGATTTTGTCAAAGGCTTTTTCAGCATCTAGTGAGATGATCATGTGATTTTTGTTTTTCAGCTTGTTTATATGGTGGATTACGTTGATGGATTTTCGTATGTTGAACCATCCCTGCATCCCTGGGATGAAACCTACTTGATCGTGGTGAATGATTGTTTTGATGTGTTCTTGGATCCGATTTGCCAGTATTTTATTGAGTATTTTTGCATCAATGTTCATGAGGGATATTGGTCTGAAGTTCTCTTTCTTAGTTGTATCTTTGTGTGGCTTGGGGATCAAGGTTATTGAAGCCTCATAGAAAGAGTTTGGCAAAGACCCTTCTGCTTCTATTGTGTGGAACACTTTGAGAAGAATTGGTATAAGCTGTTCTTTGAATTTCTGGTAGAATTCTGCACTGAGGCCATCTGGACCTGGGCTTTTTTTGGTTGGGAGACTTTTGATGACAGCTTCTATTTCCATAGGGGTTATAGGTCTATTTAAATTGCTTATCTGTTCTTGATTTAGTTTTGGCAATTGATAGCTGTCCAGGAAGTCATCCATTTCCTTTAAATTTTCGAATTTTGTGGAGTACAGGTTTTCAAAGTATGACCTAATGATTCTCTGGATTTCCTCAGAGTCTGTTGTTATGTCCCCCTTTTCATTTCTAATTTTGTTAATTTGCGTGTTCACTCTCTGCTGTTTGGTAAGTTTGGACAAAGGTTTGTCTATCTTGTTGATTTTCTCAAAGAACCAACTCTTCGTTGCGTTGATTCTTTGTATTGTTTTCCTGGTTTCTACTTTATTGATTTCAGCCCTCAATTTGATTATTTCCTGGCGTCTACTCCTCCTGGGGAGTGTGCTTCTTTGTGTTCTAGAGCTTTCAGCTGTGATGTTAATTCTCTGGTATAACTGTTCTCCTGTTTCTTCATGTGAGCATTTAGCGCTATGAACTTCCCCGTAGCACTGCTTTCAAAGTGTCCCATAGGTTTGGGTATGTTGTGTCTTCATTCTCATTGAATTCGAGGAAGTCTTTAATTTCTTTTTTTATTTCCTCTTTGACCCAGGGATGGTGCAGTTGAGCATTATTCAATTTCCATGAGTTTGTAGGTTTTCTGCAATTTGTGTTGTTGTTGAATTCTAATTTTAAAGCATGGTGGTCTGATAAGATGCATGGAGTTATTCCAATTTTTTTGTAGCTGCTGAGGTTTGATATGTTGCCAAGTATGTGGTCGATTTTTGAGAAGGTTCCATGTGGTGGTGAGAAGAAGGTATATTCTTTTTTATGTGGATGAAATGTTCTATAGATATCTGTTAATCCCAGTTGGGTCATTACTTCTATTAGCCCTTTTGCTTCTTTGTTGAGTTTCTGTTTGGTATTCCTGTCTAGTGGTGAGAGTGGTGTGTTGAAATCTCCCACTATAACTGTGTGGGGCTTTAGATGAGATTTAAGTTCTAATAATGTTTCTTTAACGAATGTGGATGCCTTTGTATTTGGGGCATAGATGTTCAGGATAGACACTTCATCTTGGTGGGTTTCACCTGTGATGAGTATGTAATGACCTCCTTCATCTCTTTTGATTGATTTTATTTTAAAGTCTAGTTTGTTAGATATTAGGATTGCTACCCCGGCTTGTTTCTTGGGTCCATTCGATTGAAAAATTTTTTCCCAACCTTTAATTCTCAGGTAATGTCTGTCTTTAAGGGTGAGGTGTGTTTCCTGTATGCAGCAGAAGGAAGGGTTCTGTCTTCGAATCCAATCTGCTAGTCTGTGTCTTTTTATGTGTGAGTTAAGGCCATTAATATTGAGGGATATTAATGACCAATGATTGCTCATCCTTCATCGATTTGCGATGGTTGTTGTTGTTGGAATTATGTGTGGAGTTTCACCCCTTTGTTCTTTTGGCTGTTGGTAGAGAGAGATTCTCTAATGCTTATGTTTTTCTGGTTGTAGTTAGCTTCCTTGGGTTGGAGTTTTCCTTCCAAAATTTTCTGTAGGGCTGGGTTAGTGGACACATATTGCTTGAATCTAGTTTTGTCATGGAATATCTTGTTTTCTCCATCTATAGTGATTGAGAGCTTTGCCGGGTATAGTAGTCTGGGCTGGCATCCGTAGTCTCTTAGTGTAGGTAGAATATCTATCCAGGACCTTCTGGCTTTCAGCGTTTCCATGGAGAAATCAGGTGTAATTCTGATAGGTCTGCCTTTATATGTTACTTGACCTTTTTCCTTAGCTGCTCTTAATATTCTTTCTTTATTCTGTATGTTTGGGGTCTTGATTATTATGTGGCGAGGGATTTTTTTTTGTGGTCCACTCTATTTGGTGTTCTGTAGGCTTCTTGTACCTTCATTGGCATGTCTTTCTTAAGGTTGGGAAAGTTTTCTTCTATGATTTTGTTGAATATGCCTTCTGCCCCTTTGAGGTGGATTTCTTCTCCTTCTTCTATACCTATTATTCTTAGGTTTGGTCTTTTCATGGTGTCCCATATTTCCTGGATGTTTTGTGTTAAGGATTTGTTGTATTTAAGGTTTTCTTTGGTTGATAAATCCATTTCTCCTAGCGTATCTTCAACACTTGAGATTCTCTCTTCCATCTCTTCTATTCTGTTGGTAATGCTTGTATCGGTAGTGCCTGTCTGTTTGTCCAGCTTTTCTATTTTCTGCCTTTCTTCAGATTGTGTTTTTTTTAATGACTCTATTTCAGTTTTCAACCCTTGCAGTGTTTGCATTGCTTCTTGCAATTTTCTGTTTATCTGTTCGTCCATTTGTTGCCTTTTATGAATTTTTTGGTTTGTTCTTTCTTCCATTTCTTGCATTTTTTGGTTTGTTTTTTGTTCCATTTCTCGCATTTGTGCTTTGTTTCTTCTTCCATTTCCTGCCTCTTTTGGTTTGTTTCTTCTTCCATTTTTTTCATTTTTTGCTTTGTTTTTTCTACCATTTCTTGCATTTTTTGCTTTGTTTCTTCTTCCATTTCCTGCCTTTTTTGGTATGATTCTTCTTCCAATTCTTGCATTTTTTGCTTTGTTTTTTCTTCCATTTCTTGCATTTTTTGCTTTATCTCTTCTTCCATTTTCTGCCTTTTTTGGTTTGTTTTTTCTTCCAATTCTTGCATTTTTTGGTTTGTTTTTTCTTCCATTTCTTTGAGGGATTTTCCAATATCCTCTTTTAGGGCCTCTATCATTTTCATGAAAGTGCTTTTAAGGTCGTTCTCTTCTGCTTCGTCCGCATTGGAATGTTGGGGGCTTGCTCGTGTGGAGTCTCTAGATTCTGGCGGTGTCATATTTGTTTTTCTGTTGCCGACTGTGTTTTTGTATTGTCTCTTTCCCATCTTTTCTTCTAGTGGGTGCAGAAAGAGCTCCTTACTGGTCTGGGTACCAGAGTTCCCTTTTGGTGGGTGCTAGCAAGTCCAATAATCTGGTGGTTCTTCTATTCCTTGTCCGAATGCTGGTCCCGTGGGTGGAGAAGAAGAACAGGAATCTGGGGCGCTTATCCTCTTACCTGGTCCCCTGGACCCTATGCTGGGTCCTGTTGTACTTGATCCAGAACAGCTACTCCCCTGGTCTCCCTGGGTCCTCTGGTTTCCTGGTCTCGTTGGTGGGAGAGAAGACCTGGGGTCTGGGTGCTTGGCTCCCGCCGGGATTGGGAGCTCTGTGCAGGTCCCAGGTGATCTGCAGGCACTGGAGCACAGGCCGGGAAGCCGGCCTGTTTACCTGATGCTGCTGGAAGAACCGGAAGAACTGCCGCTTCCCTGGACTCCCAGCCTCCTCTG
>NW_024434738.1:0-5501 GCF_017639785.1 Mesocricetus auratus | reverse complement strand
CGTGAAACCTCTTGAAAAGTAACGATACAGTACTGTGTTTTGAATCTATAAGTGTAACATCTTGAAATCTAATGATACAACACTGAGTTCTAAACTGAATGAATAACTTTTTGAAAAATAACAATACAACAGTGTGTGAGAATCTATCTATAAGTTATTGAAAACTAACGATACAACACAATGTGAGAATCTATCTACCTAAGTATTTGAAATCTAACCGTACAACTCTGGGTTCTAAACTGAATGCTTAACTTCTTAAAGACAAATGAAATAACTCTGTGAGAAACTACATTAGTAACTTCTGGCAAACTAATGAAACAACACTGTCTGAGAATATATACGTGTAACATATTGAAAATTAACCATACATTACTGGGTGAGTATCTACACGTGTCACCTAATGAAAATTAAACATACAACACTGTCTGAGAATCTACACGTGTAAATTATTGAGAATCCCCATGTGTAACTTCTTGAAAACTATTGATACAACATCATTGAGTTCTAAACTGAATGCATAACTTCTTGAAAACTAAAGATACAACTCTGGGTTATAATCTGAATGCATAACTTCTTGAAAAATAACGAAATAACTCTGTAAGATACATCAGTGTATGAGAAATTACAAGGGTAACTTATTGAAAATTAATGATACAACACTGTCTAAGAATCTACACGTGTAAAGTATTGCAAACAAATGATACAACACTATGAGAGAATCTATTATCATAACTTCTTGAAATCTAACGATACAATACTGAGTTCTGAACTGAATGTATAACTTCTTGAAAACTAACGATTCAACAATGTGAGAGAATCTATATTTGGAAGTTCTTGAAAAGTAACGATACAACACTGTCTGAGAATCTACACGTGTAAATTATTGTAAATTAACAATACAACAATGTGTGAGAAACTACACGTGTATCTTATTGAAAAGTAATGATACAACCCTGTGTTTGAAACTATATGCATAACTTCGTGAAAATAAACGACTCAATACTGTGTAACGTCTTTAAAACTAACAATAAAAAATTGCCTTAGACTCTATAGGCATAACTTATTGAATATTAACTATACAGTTCTGTGTGACAATCTACACATGTAAATGATTGAAATTTAACGAAGCAATACTCTCTGAAAATCTACAAGTCTTAATTATTGAAAATTAATTATACAACACTGTGTGAGAAACTACACGTGTATCTAATTGAAAAGTAACGATACAACCCTGTGTTTGAATCTATATGCATAACTACTTGAAAATAAAGGACTCAACACTGTCTGAATATCTACACGTGTAACAGCTTTAAAACTAACGATACAACAAAGTGTGAGAAACTGCATGTTTAACTTATTGAAAACTAACGATTCAACACAGTGTGAGAAACTACATGCGAAATTTCTTGAAAACTAACGATACAATGCTGTGTGAGAATCTACATGTGTAACTTATTGAAAACTAATGATACAATACTGTCTGAGAATCTGTAAGCAAGACCTCTATCTGTGTAACTTCTTGAAATCTAATGATACAACTCTGAGATCTAAACTGAATGCATACATTCTTTAAAACTAACCAAATAACTCTGTGTCTGAAACTACATTAGTAACTTTTGGCAAACTAACGATACAACACTGTCTGAGAATCTACACGTTTAACTTCTTGAAAATTAACGATCCAATACAGAGTGAGAATCAACAAGTGTAAGTTATTGAAAATTAACGATGTTACACTGTCTGAGAATCTACACGTTTACATTAGTGAAAACTAACTATACATCACTGTCTGAGAATCTACAAATGTATCTTATTAAAAAGAAAGTGAACAACACTGTGTATGAATCTATATGCATAATTTCTTGAAAAAAAGGACAAAACACTGTTTGAGAATCTACATGTGTAACTTATTGAAAATTAAAGATACAATACTATGTTACAATCTACACGTGAAACAAATTGAAAACTAATGGTACAACACCGTGTAAGAATCTAAAAGCATAATTCTTGAATACTAAAGATACAAAACTGTATTTAGATTCTACACTGGTAATTCCTTGAAAACTAACAATAAAACACTGTCTTAAAATCAACATGTGCAACTTATTGAAAACTAACGATACAATACTGTGTGAGAAACTAAATGTGTAAGTACTTGAAAACTCAGGAGACAACAATGTCTGAGAAACTACATTTGTAACTACTTGAAATCTAACGATACAACACTGTCTGAGAATCTACACGTGTATCTTATTGAAAAGTAATGATACAACACTGTGTTTGAATCTATATGCACAACTTCTTGAAAAGTAACAATACAACACTGAGTTCTAAACTGAATTCATATCTTCTTCAAAACTAAAAATACAAAAGTGAGTGAGAACAAAACATTACCTCAGAGTTAAGTGTTAGGAAAGATTTTCAAATCAAATGGCCCCAAGAAACAAGCAGGGGAACCAATCCTAATATCTAACAAACTAGCTTTTATACTGTCGTTTCACGTTCACCACAGAAAAAATCACCAAGATGAAGTCTCAATTCTGAACATCTTTGCCCTTAATACAAAGTCATCCAAATTCGTAAATGAAACATTTCTAAAACTCAAACCACACATAAAACCTCACACACAAATAGTGGGAGACTTCAACACACCACTGTCACCACTAGAGAGGACTATAAGACAGATACTTAACAATGAAACAAAGGAACTAACAGAGGTTATGACGCAATTGGATTTGCCAGACATCTATAGAACATTTCATCAAAACACAAAAGAATATACCTTGTTCTCAGCACCACATGGAACCTTCTCAAGAATTGACAACACACTTGGCAACATAGCAAACCTCATCATGTACAAAACTGTTGTAATAACTCCATGTATCTTATCAGACCACCATGCTTTAGAAAATAGATTTCTATTTAAATTGCTTATATGTTCTTGATTTAAGTTTGGCAAGTGATAGCTATCCAGGAGGTCGTCCATTTCCTTTAAATTTTCGAATTTTTGTGGAGTACAGATTTTCAAAGCTGGGGGAAGGGTACGGGAGGAGGGGAGGGAAAGGGAGCGTGAAATGGAACTGACTTGTGAAACAACCATGTTTCTAATCTAAATTTAAACTTAAAAAATATTAATAATAATAAAAATAAAGATACAGTTCAACAACATCACAAACTGCAGGAACCATTCAAACTCTTAGAAATTGAATAAAGCACTATTGATCCATGCCGGGGTAACATAAGAATAAAAAGTGAAATTAAAGATTTCCTAGATTTCAATGAGAATGAAGACACAACATATCCAAACTTATGGGACACTTTGAAAGCAGTGCTAAGAGGAAAATTCATAGCACTAAGTGCCCACATAAAGAAACTAGAGAATACTTACACTAGAGAACGAACAGCACAGCTAAAAGCTCAAGAACACCAAGTAGCAAATTAACCTACGAGTAGAAGATGCCAGGAAATGATCAGATTGAGGGCTGAAACCAATAAAGCAGAAATTAGGAAAACAATACAAAGATTGAATGTAACAAAGTGTTCGTCTTAGAGAAAATCAACAAGATAGACAAACCTATATCCAAACACACCAGACTGCAAAATGTGAACATACAAATTAACAAAATCAGAAAGGAAAAGGGTACAAAACAGCTGACAAGTAGGAAATCCAGAAAATAATCATGTCATACTTTGAAAACCTGTACTCCACAAAATTTGAAAATTTAAAGGAAATGGATGACTTCCTGGATAGATATCAGCTGCCAAAATTAAATCAAAATGAGATAAGCAATATAAATAGACCTATAACCCCTGAAAAATAGAGGGTGTCATCAAAAGTCTCTCAACCAAAACGAAGCCAAGGGCCAGATGGTTTCAGTGCAGAATACTACCAGAAATTCAAAGAACAGCTTATACCAATTCTCCTCAAAGTATTACATGCAATAGAAGCAGTAGGGTCTTGTCCAAAGTATTTTATGTTGCTTTAAAAACATTGATACCCAAGGCACACAAAGATACAACTAACAAAGAGAACTTCATGAACTTTGATGCAAAAATAATGAGACACTGGCAAATCAGATATAAGAACACATCAGAAAACTCATCCACCGTGATCAATAGGCTTCATCCCAGGGATTCAGAGATGGTTCAACATATGAAAATCTATCAATGTAAATCAACATATAAGCATGCAGAGGAAATAAACTACATAATCATCTCAATAGATCCTATAAAAGCCTTGGACAAAATCCATCACTCCTTCATGGTAAAGGTCTTGGAGAGATCTGGGATAACAGGAACAGATCTAAACATGATAAAAGCTATATACAGCAAACCAACAGCCAACATCAAACTAAATGGCCAGAAACACAAGACGATTCCACTAAAATCACGAACAAGACAAGGCTGTTCCCTCTCCCCATACCTCTTCAATATTGTACTCGAAGATCTAGCTAGAGCAATAAAACAACAAAAGGAGACCACGGGGATACAAATTGGAAAGGAAGAGGTCCAACTTTCATTATTTGCAGATTATATGATAGTTTACATAAATGACCCAAAGAACTCTACCACGGAACTCTTACAGCTGATTAACTTCTTCAGCAAAGTGGCAGTAGCCCTACTATATACAGATGATAAGAAGGCCGAGAAAGAAACCAGAGAAACATCACCCTTTACAATTGCCACAAACAACATAAAATACCTTGGGGTAATGCTAGCCAAAAAAGTGAAAGTCCTGTATCGCAAGAACTTTGAAGCTTTAAAGAAAGAAATTTAAGAAGCACTCAGAAAATGGAAAGATCTCCCATGCTCTAGGATAGGTAGGATCAATGTAGTAAAAATGGCTATCCTTCCAAAAGAAATCTACAGATTCAAGGCAATCTCCATTAAAATACCAGCCAATTGGCATCACCAGCCCTGACCTCAAGCTCTATTATAGAGCTGTAGTCCTGAAAGCAGTTTGGTATTGGCACAAAAATGGACAAGTAGACCAAAGAAATCCAATTGAAAACCCTGATATTAACTCATGCATGCATGAACATTTACACAATGTAGTACAAATCACTGGGAAAAAACAATGGATTCTTGAAATTTGCAGGCAATTGGATGGAACTAGAGGAAACCATCCTGAGTGAAGTAACCCAGTCACAGAAAGATAAACATGGTTTGTACTCACTCATATATGGATTTTAGATATAGAATCAAGGATTACCACCCCATATTCCATATCATCAGAGAAGCGAGAAAACAGAGAAGAACCTAAGAGAGACACACATGGTTCCCCTGAGAAAGGGGAAGTGATTTCCTAAAATAATTTGGAGCATGGGGGAGTGGAGAGGGATTTAGGGAAAGAGATGGTGAGAAGAAGAGGGGAGGGGAGGACATGAGTGCAAGATAATCAAGTCAGGGGAAGAATAGAGGAGAGCAAGAAAAGAGATACCATAGAGGGAGCCATTATAGGGTTAAAGAAATATCAGGCACAACAGAGATGTCCAGAGAAC
>NW_024434737.1:0-8107 GCF_017639785.1 Mesocricetus auratus | reverse complement strand
TGTGAGGAGCCGCCCTCGCTATCGCTATTGCCGTTAGAAGATGGCGCTGACATCCACTGTCAGTTGGAGTTAACTGTCGCTGTCAGTTGGAGTTAACTGTCGCTGTCAGTTGGAGTTAACTGTCGCTGTCAGTTGGAGTTAACTGTCGCTGTCAGTTGGAGTTAACTGTCGCTGTCAGTTGGAGTTAACTGTCGCTGTCAGTTGGAGTTAACTGTCGCTGTCAGTTGGAGTTAACCGTTTAAACTGTGCCTCTCCCGTGACGTCATCTGGGGTGATGTGCAAACCACCAATCCCGGCTCTACACATCTCACTCGGAGCTCCTAGGCTTATATAAGGGGCTGGGTTTCTTAGCTTGGGGTCTCCCTCTAAGAAGCTGATCATCTATCTCTCAAGATGCATTAAAGCTTTACTGCAGAAGGATCCGAGTGTTCTGCGTCGTTCTTGCTGGCGAGACGGTAGCGCGGGACATCTGGTGCCGAAACCGGGAACTCTTCAACATCGCCGGCGCCGCGGGAGACCCCTCGGAAAACGGGGCGGATTCAGAACTGCAGGGACGTAGGTTCAGAGAGGTATGCTTTATCCTGAACAACCCTTTTCTCGACTTTGGCCTTAGTTTGTCATCACCGTGGGACGGGTCAGTGGAGGCTTTGGTGCTAGTCCTGTTTGTCCTTCTCCTTCATCGTGGCTGGTGCTGACAGAACGGCGCTGTCCGTCTGGCGCTGTCCGTCTGGCGCTGTCCATCTGGCGCTGTCCATCTGGCGCTGTCAGTCTGGTGCTGTCAGTCTGGTGCTGTCAGTCTGGTGCTGTCAGTCTGGTAACGGAGTTGAGCGCGTTTTTAGATAAGCTGTCAGCGCGATGGGGTCGTCACAGTCAGTGGTTACAGCCTTACAGACTGTGCTAAAACAAAGAGATCTTAAAATTGCACCACGAACACTTCAAAATTTTGTGAAGGAGGTAGATAGAGTGGCACCATGGTATGCTTGTTCCGGGTCCCTCACTGTGGCCTCATGGAACAAGCTAGGTAAAGAACTAGACAGGAAGCATGCAGAAGGAGATCTCTGCTTAGGTACCAAAGCCATTTGGAAGCTAGTTAAAAACTGCTTGGAGGATGAGGCCTGTCACCCTGCTATAATAGAAAGTCAGGGAACCTTAGAGGAAGTTCAGGATAGCATGTCAGAAACTGAACGGAGTGAGAGAATGGGAGCTCGCAAAAGAAAAGACATGTCTAAGAAAAAAGGCCCTCCCAGGAAGTTAAGAAAGGGGAGAGAAAGAAGGGAGTTATCATTCACCCCTTAACAAATCTAAGAAAAAGAAAAAGCCAGAATCTAGTCTATACCCTGCAGTAGAGCTAGAAGCCTTGGAGCTAGATAATTCTGATTCTGACACTCTGGATTCTAGCGAAGAAGGTGGTCTAGAGGAGGAGGTGGCACGGTATGAGAAAAAAGATATCACCCTGATAGACACCGGCCACTGAAAACAAAAATGAATGTGAGGCCACCGCCTATAAATCCGGCGGGCTCACGCCCCTCAGCGCCTCCGCCATATGAGCTTCGGCTGAATACTGGTACTGACTCCTTTTTACCTTTAGAGGAACGGAGAAAAATACAAATGGCTTTTCCAGTATTCGAGAATGTGGAAGGCGGAAGAGTACATACCCCCGTAGATTACAATCAAATTAAAGAATTGGCCGAATCCGTTCGTAATTATGGGGTCAATGCTAACTTTACCACATTACAGGTGGAAAGGCTTGCTAATTTTGCCATGACTCCCACTGACTGGCAAACGACAGTGAAAGCAGTGCTTCCCAACATGGGACAATACATGGAATGGAAGGCTCTCTGGTATGATGCAGCCCAGGCACAAGCTAGAGTTAATGCCACGGCTGAAGATGAGAATCAGAGGCAGTGGACATTTGAAATGCTGACAGGTCAGGGTCAACATGCCCTTAATCAAACCAACTACATCTGGGGCGTCTATGGTCAGGTGTCGGCCGCCGCTATTAAAGCATGGAAGGCCCTCACAAAAGGGGAGAGTCCAGTGGACACCTTACAAAGATTGTCCAAGGACCCCAAGAGCCATTTTCAGACTTTGTGGCCAGAATGACAGAGGCCGCCAGTCGCATCTTTGGTGATTCAGAACAAGCTATGCCCCTGATTGAGCAACTTGTCTATGAACAAGCAACCCAGGAATGTCGAGCGGCTATCGCCCTCGCAAAAGCAAAGGTTTACAAGATTGGCTCAGAGTGTGCAGGGAGCTGGGGGGACCCCTAACCAATGCAGGACTAGCTGCCGCCATTTTACAAACGCACAGGTATAGAGATTTATCTAATCGAAAAGCTTGTTTTAATTGTGGGAGAATGGGGCACCTTAAGAAAGATTGTCAAGCCCCTGAAAGAACAAGAGAATCGAAGCTTTGCTATCGTTGTGGTAAAGGTTATCATAGGGCTAGCGAATGCAGGTCAGTCCGGGATGTAAAAGGAGGCTTCTGCCCCCTATTGAAGAATCCAAGGTACCCCAATCAAAAAACGGGTCACGGGGCCCATGGTCCCAGGGCCCTCAGAAATATGGGAACCAATTTCAGAAAAGCAATCAAGAGGAAGTAGAGGTTTCCGAGGAACCTCCGGAATGGACTTGCGTGCCGCCTCCGACTTCTTACTCATGCCCCAAATGAATGTTCAACCGGTCCCAGTCCATTCCCCTGGACCTTTGCCCCCTGCCACCATTGGGCTTATTCTGGGCCGTGGCTCCTTAACTTTACAGGGACTCATTATATATCCTGGGATTGTTGACCCATATCATAAAGAGGAGATTCAAGTTCTCTGTTCTAGCCCTCGGGGTGTATTTTCTATAAAGCAGGGAGATAGAATTGCACAACTGGTGTTGCTGCCCTCCCTCGGGGATGGAGAAACCTACACTTTACAAAAAAGGGCTATGGGATCTTCTGGAAGTGATTCAGCCTATCTGGCTATACCCCTAAATGAGAGACCTACAATAAAATTGTTAATTAATGGAAAAGAATTTGAAGGGATAATGGATTCGGGAGCAGACAAAAGCATTATTTCACTCCATTGGTGGCCGAAGTCTTGGCCCACTGTTGTTTCATCTCATTCTCTACAAGGTCTTGGATACCAGTCCTCTCCTGCCATCAGTGCCTCAGCCTTAACCTGGCGGGATGCTGAAGGCAAACAGGGATGTTTTACCCCCTATGTGTTGCCACTCCCTGTAAATTTATGGGGACGAGATGTGTTACAAGCCATGGGCATGACCCTAACTAATGAATACTCCCCCCAGGCATCAGCCATTATGGCAAAGATGGGGTATACAAATGGTAGAGGCTTGGGTAGGCAAGAACAAGGCAGAATAAAACCCATTACACAACACGGAAATCGGGGTAGAAAAGGACTGGGTTTTATTTAGGGGCCGTTGAGGCTTCACGACCCATACCATGGAAAACAGAGGAGCCGTTATGGGTCTCTCAATGGCCTCTATCCTCTGAAAAATTAGAGGCTGTCACAAGATTAGTGCAAGAACAGGAACGGCTGGGGCATCTAGAGCCTTCTACCTCCCCATGGAATACACCAATTTTTGTTATTAAGAAGAAATCTGGGAAGTGGAGATTACTCCACGACCTGCGGGCCATTAACAATCAGATGCATCTTTTTGGCCCTGTTCAAAGAGGCCTTCCTTTGCTTTCTGCACTTCCTCAAGATTGGAAGCTTATTATTATAGATATTAAGGATTGTTTCTTCTCTATTCCACTTTACCCACGGGATAGACCAAGGTTTGCCTTCACTATCCCTTCTCTTAATCATATGGAACCAGACAAGAGATTTCAGTGGAAGGTACTGCCGCAAGGCATGGCCAATAGCCCAACAATATGTCAGCTATATGTGCAGGAGGCTTTGGAGCCAATTAGGAAGCAATTTACATCTTTAATCGTTATCCATTATATGGACGATATTCTTATTTGTCACAAAGAGTTAGATGTTTTACAAAGGCTTTTCCCATGCTGGTGGCTGAATTAAAACAGTGGGGATTAGAGATTGCCTCAGAAAAGGTTCAAATTGCAGATACAGGCCTCTTTTTGGGCTCAAAGATTACTCCCAAAAATATAGTTCCTCAGAAAATAGAAATTCGCAAAGACCACTTACAAACATTAAATGATTTTCAGAAACTTCTGGGAGATATAAATTGGTTGAGGCCCTTTTTAAAAATTCCATCTGCTGATCTAAAACCCCTCTTCGATCTCCTGGAGGGTGAGCCTCATATCTCCTCACCCAGAAAATTTACCCCTGCCGCCCACCGAGCCTTACAGATGGTGGAAGAGGCCTTACAGGAAGCACAATTACAACGAATTGAGGAGTCACTACCTTTTAATCTGTGTGTTTTTAAGACAGCTCAATTGCCAACTGCAGTCCTGTGGCAACATGGACCATTACTTTGGATTCATCCAAATGCTTCCCCTGCTAAGATTATTGACTGGTACCCTGATGCTGTTGCACAGCTCGCTTCGCGGAATAAAAGCAGCTGTTACACATTTTGGCAGGGATCCTGATTCCTTGATTGTGCCTTATACTGCTGCACAAGTTCAGACCTTGGCAGCCACATCTAGTGATTGGGCAGTTTTAGTTACTTCCTTTTCAGGACAAATTGATAATCATTTTCCAAAGCATCCAATTTTACAGTTTGCCCTAAACCAGGCTATAGTGTTTCCACAAGTGACAGCTAAAGACCCACTCCCAGATGGGACTGTGGTGTACACTGATGGATCAAAAACTGGTATGGGAGCTTATGTGGTCAAGGATAGGGTTATATCTAAACAATATAATGAAACTTCACCTCAAGTTGTAGAATGTCTGATAGTACTGGAGGTTCTTGAGGCTTTTCCAGGACCCCTCAATATTGTATCAGATTCCTCTTATGTGGTTAATGCAGTTAATCTCCTTGAGATAGCTGGAATAATAAGATCCTCCAGCAGAGTTGCTAACATCTTTCAGAAGATACAAGCTGCCTTGTTAAATAGGAGATTTCCTGTTTTCATTACCCATGTCCGAGCACATTCTGGACTCCCAGGTCCCATGTCCTTAGGGAATGACTTAGCGGACAAGGCTACAAAGCTGGTGGCCGCTGCCTTGTCTACCCATGCACAAGCAGCAAAAGAATTCCATAAGCGCTTTCATGTGACGGCTGAGACCTTGCGCCGTCGTTTTGCTCTATCCAGGAAAGAGGCTAGGGAAATTGTTACTCAATGCCAGAATTGCTGCGAATTCTTACCTACTCCCCACATGGGAATAAACCCACGTGGCATTAGACCATTGCAGATGTGGCAGATGGATGTTACTCATATTCCCTCTTTTGGAAGGCTTCAATATGTTCATGTTTCTGTTGACACCTGTTCTGGCGTAATGTTTGCCACACCCCTAACAGGGGAAAAGGCCTCATATGTGATTCAACATTGCCTTGAGGCCTGGAGTGCTTAGGGGAAAACCCAGAATTTTAAAAACAGACAATGGACCAGCATATACCTCTCAAAAATTCCGACAGTTTTGTCGGCAAATGGATGTTACCCATCTAACTGGCCTACCTTATAACCCTCAAGGACAGGGCATTGTGGAACGTGCCCATCGTACACTCAAATCATATCTGATTAAACAAAAGGGAGTATTGAGGATGTTCTACCCTCGGTACCAAGAGTTGCTGTATCCATGGCACTTTTTACCCTTAATTTCTTGAACTGTGATGCCCAAGGCCACACTGCGGCTGATCGCCACAGTTTAGAGCCTGATAGGCCAAAAGAAATGGTAAAATGGAAAGATGTCTTGACTGATCTCTGGAAAGGCCCGGATCCTATTCTTATAAGATCCAGGGGAGCTGTGTGTGTTTTTCCACAGGAGGAAGAAAACCCCCTGTGGATCCCTGAAAGACTCACTCGAAGAGCTCCTTCACAACTCCAGAATAAGAAGGATGGAGGCCAAGTGGGTGATGAAGACTCTCCTACTCGGGATGATGGTTCCTAGTATGATGGGAGAGTTACGGTGGGCCATCATGTCTACCTTCCCCCTACCGATGCCAGTGATGCAGAATGCCCAGGTGTTCCCTAGATTTTTCACAAATAATAGAGAGTTGGGGCTTGCCTTTTTGCCTTTAGATCCTCAGATACAGAGTTTTCAGGATGAGAGAACCTTGTCATTAGTAGGAAGCTTGTGCTTTACTGTGATTTCTTCATTAAAGGATAATTTTATTCATATGGATCCAGAAAGATCTAATGCTAATCCTTTTGAATTAATGGAAGCTGTACTGATCTTTCTCCTATGATAGTGAGAAGGGACAGATTACTTTTGATTGGAAAGGGGCATTAGGCAACAGTCTGAGTGAGGGACAGAGCTCTGGATCATCTGATTGGTCCTCCTCCAATGTTAAGTATACCCCTTTTAAGAGAACTAATTATTCAGCTGCCCTTTATTTGGGTTGTGAGTAATGATACCTTAGGTAAGAATCAGAAAGAAATAAATTGTTCTGCTTAGAATTGTTTTTATGCATTATGCTGGGATGCTATTAAGCACCCTTTTGCTTTGGTAATGCGCATGCCTCGATTTATTCCAGCTCCTGTTGAGGCGCCAAGTAATTTGAGTTTGTTTAGGGAAAAGCGAGATTTTTGGGATCTCTGCTATTATTGTGGGCCTGATAGCCACCGCCGCGGTTACTGCTTCGGTTACCGCCTCGGCCCTTGCACTTTCTGCCACTGTGCAGACAACTCAAACCATTAATGAACTATAGGCCACTGTGACCATGGTCCTAGATAAACAGGCCACTGCCAATTCTCAGATACAAGGAGGCCTGATGTTGGTAAACCAACAGATTAATTTGGTTCAGGAACAATTGGATATATTGTGGCAGATGGCCAAATTGGGATGTGAACAAAGTTGCCTGGCCTTTGTGTCACTTAGTACAATATGAGAATTTTACAAGAGCAGCTAACCTGTCAAAAGCTCTGTCTCAACATTTATTACAGAATTGGACTTTTGAGTTTGAGCAGACACTCCGTGAGTTGAGAATGGCGATCCTGCAAGTGAATTCGACGCATCTGGATCTTTCTCTGATGGAAGACCTCTCCCCCTGGATTTCATCTGCATTTTCTTATTTTAAGGAATGGGTGGGGGTAGGATCATTTAGCCTAGTTCTCTGCTGTGGAATAGTGTTGATGCTTTGGATGGTGTGTACGCTCAGAGCCCAAACAAAAGGAGAAAGTGGTGGTGGCACAAGCACTTGCTGCCTTAGAACACGGAGCATCCCCTGACATTTGGTTAACCATGTTAAAGCAATAGGTCGCTGGCCTCCCAGCTCTTGCACCCCACGAGGCTAGTCTCATTGCACGGGATAGAGTGGGTAGGCTTCAGCAGCCCAAGGAGTTGCAAGGCTAAGCACTGCACAGGAGAGGTCTGCGGTATAACGACTTTCTCCTGGGAGATAAGTCATCTTGCATGAAGGTTCTATGTCATGATCTCCTTCCCCCAGAAAAAAGACATCGGACTGGTCAGGACTTCCTCTGGGGATAAGACCCTGGAGAGGAGCTTTGTACATGTTCGAATTTGCACATGGGGATTTGACCTCTATCTCCACTCCAAAGTTGTGGGTGTCCTATTGCTTCAAAAATAAATGAATAGGGGGAGATGTGAGGAGCCGCCCTCGCTATCGCTATTGCCGTTAGAAGATGGCGCTGACATCCACTGTCAGTTGGAGTTAACTGTCGCTGTCAGTTGGAGTTAACTGTCGCTGTCAGTTGGAGTTAACTGTCGCTGTCAGTTGGAGTTAACTGTCGCTGTCAGTTGGAGTTAACTGTCGCTGTCAGTTAGAGTTAACTGTCGCTGTCAGTTGGAGTTAACCGTTTAAACTGTGCCTCTCCCGTGACGTCATCTGGGGTGATGTGCAAACCACCAATCCCGGCTCTACACATCTCACTCGGAGCTCCTAGGCTTATATAAGGGGCTGGGTTTCTTAGCTTGGGGTCTCCCTCTAAGAAGCTGATCATCTATCTCTCAAGATGCATTAAAGCTTTACTGCAGAAGGATCCGAGTGTTCTGCGTCGTTCTTGCTGGCGAGACGGTAGC
>NW_024434736.1:0-5679 GCF_017639785.1 Mesocricetus auratus | reverse complement strand
TCTAAAACTATTCAATGGAAAAAAGAAAACTTCTTCAACAAATGCTGCTGGCATAACAGGATGCTGGAATATAGAATCAACATCTTTAACCATTAGGGAAATGAAAGTCAAAACAACTCTGGGGTACCGGTACCATCTCACTGCTGTCAGTATAGCTAAAATAAAAAATACAAATGGCAGTTTATGCTGGAGAGGATGTGGAGAAAGGGGAACACTCCCCCAATGCTGGTGGGAATGCCAACTCGTGCAGCCACTTTGGAGATGAATATGGACATTCATCAGAAAAATGGAAATCAGTCTACCACAAGATCCAGCAATTGCACTCTTAGGTATATACCCAAATTATGTACACAAAAAGACAAGCATGAACTCTTATCCAGTGGCTAATGGAGGCAGAGGCAGACACCCACAGCTGTGAACCAAATTGAACTCCTGGAACTCAGTTGCAAATAAGAGTGGTGACCAAAGGAATCAAGATTAGGCTCGCAAAACCCACAGAGGCAGCAGCCCTCAACAAGGGAGAACACATGGATTCCCAGACTGAAGAGTGAGGGGCCAGCATGGGATTGATCCAGACACCCTCCCAACAAACCTGGATGACAGAGAGGATTCCTTGGCAATCTGTGGGTCCTTGGAGAGGCAAGCAGTATTTATTCCTGGCACGTAGAAGGACTCTGGGATCCTATACCACATGGATGGATGCTCTCTCAGCCAGGACACATGGGCAAGAACCTGGGCCCTTCCCGGGATGATGTGATAGACTCTGAAAATCCCTCATGGAGTAGTTTGCCCTCCCTCAGGAGTGAAGTGCGATGTAGCAGGTGTGAGGGGTTGGGAGGTTTGGGGCATGGAGGGAGTGGAGGGAGAGGAAACTTAAAGTGACATGCTTAAAAAATAAATATATACATATATATGTCGCGACCACCTTCGACCAGCAAGAATGACGCGGCAATGAGGAGTCTTCTTCTCACAGTTTATTCAGGAAACTTGCTTACAGGGAGTGGCCCCAACCCTAGGGAGTCAGGGCTTAATATACTCAGCTATAGCCAATCAACTACACTCAGGTGGCAAGCTAGGATAGGTTGTCACCAAGCAGATCTAAAACGGTATGTAGCCTCACTCCTAATAAGGAGTTGTTTACTTACTGAGAGCACTCACCATCGGGCTGGTTGAATGCGGAAACCGGCGCCATCTATAGGCACGGTACACTGCAGCTCGCAACACACATACACACACACATATATGTACATATATGAAGCCATCTGTCAATCCACTTCTTTATGGATCTTTTCAATAAGTTTATCTACAGTTTTACCTTCCTGGTGCTATTCTGTGTGTAAGCAAAGGCACCCTCAGTCCATGCTTTCACACTGAGATGTTAAAGATACAGTAGGGGAAATAGATTTATCGACAAAAGAAAAGCATAATTCCAACAACACTAAATATCCAGCAAATACAGAAAATTGTGAAATGACCAAATCTAAGAATAATAGGCATAGAAAAAGAATGTGAAGAAAACCACATCAAAGGGGCAGGAACACATATTCAACAAAATCATAGACTAAAACTATCCCAACCTAAAGAAAGACATGCCAATGGAGGTAGAAGAAGGTTACAAAACACCAAATTGAGTGAAACGCAAAAAAGTCTCCTTGCCACATAATAATTAAGACCCCACACATACAGAATAAATAAAGAATATTAAGAGCAGCTAAGGAAAAATATCATGTTAAAACATAAAGGCAAACCTATCAGAATCACACCAGAATTCTCCATGGAAACTCTGAAAGCCAGAAAGTTCTGGATAGATATTACACCAATACCATACCAGTCCAGGATACTATACCTAGCAAAGCTCTCAATCACTATAGATGGAGAAAACAAGATATTCCATGACAAAACTAGATTCAAGCCATGCATATCCACTAACCCAGCCCTACAGAAAGATCTAGAAGTAAACTCCAACCCAAGGAAGTTAACCACAGCCAGATAATCCAAATAACCAACAGCCAATAGAAAAAAGGGTGGAATTCCACACGTAATTCCACCAAGAACAACCATTCCAAATAAAAGAAGAATAAGCAATCAATGGTTATTAATATCCTTCAATATTAATGGATTTAATTCATGCATAAATAGACACAGGCTAACAGAATGCATTCAAAGACAGAACCCATCCTTCTGCTGCATACAAGAAATATACTTCACCCTCATAGAAAGACATTAGCTGAGAATTAAACATTGGGAAATGATTTTCCAATCAAATGGACACAAGAACCAAACAGAGGTAGCAATCCTAATATCTAACAAATTAGAATGTAAAATAAAATCAACCAAAGAGTTGAAGGAGGGCACTTAATATTCAAGCCCGGAAAAATCTGCTAAGATGAAGTTTCCATTCTGAACATCTATGCCCCAAATATAAAGGCATCCACTTCGACATATCCAAAACCCCTTCCTGATAAAGGCCTTGGAGGGATCTTGGAGAAGAGCAACATACCTAAACATAATAAAAGCTATACACAGTAAACCAACAGCCAACATCAAACTAAATGGACAGGAACTCAATGTGATTCTGCTAAAACCAGGAACAAGACAATGCTGTCCACTCTCTCCATACCTTTTCAATATTGTACTTAAAGTTCTAGGGAGAGCCATTCGACAACAAAAGTAGATCAAGGGAATACGAATTGAAAGTAAGAAGTCAAACTTTCATTATTTGTACATGACATGATAGTTTACATAAGTGACCAAAAGAAATCTACCAGCGAACACTTACACCTGATTGACACCGTCAGCAAAGTGGCAGGCTACTTGATCAACTCAAGAAAATAAGTAGCCCTACTATATAGGGATGATTAAATGTCTGAGAAAGAAATAAGGGGAACCATTTATAATTGCCACAAACAACATAAAATCACTTGGGGTAATGCTAATCAAAAATGTGAAAGACCAGTATCGAATGAATTTGAGTCCTTAAAGAAAAAAATTAAAGAAGCCCTCTAATAATGAATGATGTCCCATGCTCTTGGAAAGATAAGATCAATGTAGTACAAATGGCAATCCTAACAAAAGCAATCTACAGATTCAATGCAATCCCCATTAAAATGCCAGCAGAATTCCTCACAGACATTGAGAGAACAATAATCAATTTTTATGGAATAACAAAAGACCCAGGATAGCCAAAATAACTTACTAACAAAGCAACATCCGGAAGCATCACCAACCTTGACCTCAAGCACTATTATAGAGAGGTATTAATGAAAACCGTTTGGTATTGGCACAAAAGTAGACAGGTAGATCAATGGAATTGAAATTAACACCCTGATATTAACATTTGATATAAACATTTGATGTTTGACAAAGAAGCTAAAACTATAAAATGGAAAAAGATAGCATCTTTAACAAATTGTGTTGGCATAACTGGATGTTGGCATGCAGAAAAATATGGATAGATCCATGTATATTGCCATGGACAAAACTTAAGTCCAAATGGATCAAAGACCTCAACATATAAAGCAAGAATCAAGTGGGAGTCCCCGTGTCCGGAATGACGTCTGGCAAACCTGCATAACACTGAACTGACCCCTAGGAATGTGTATGACCATTGCGTGGTTTGTGCAGTTGTTGGGTCCACCACACGAGAAACCAGGATTTATCCCTACTGCATGAATTGGCTCTTGGGTACTCATTCCCTGTGGAGACATACCTCACTCACCCTACATACATGGGGAAGGGTCCTTGGTCTGCCTCCAATGATATCACAGAATTTATTGATTTCCCATGTGGGAACACTCCTTTCCAAGGGGTGGATTGGGGGTTGGGTGGGTAGAATGTGTGCATTGCTGTGAGATAGAGAGTGACCCGGGATCAGTATGTAAAGTAACTTTACTTTAAACTTCTACAAATGATAAAATGAACATAGTTTGAGAAATATACCAAACAAACAAAATATAAGGTATGGACAGACAGAATCTACTCAGTCCCCATGAATGAATGAGTAGAATTTAGCATCTTCATGTAACACAAGAAGTAAAATAAAATTCTCATGTTTACAATTGTTCCCTGATCTGACTTTACCTGGAATAAACTAACATCAAAACATGGGACCAATGGCATTTTTGACATGAGTAGCTCTGTGAACAGAGTCAATGCTTTCTACCTCTGTGGCTCCCAGTCACCCCAGGAGAGGCTACTCCAACTCTCCAGAAGCAAGCTCAGGGCCACAAGTTATAGCAATTTTCTGACAAAGGAGGGGCCTTGCAGTGATAGCCTAGCTTCCTTTCAATTGACTCTCTTCAGGAAAGGGTAACCTGCAACAGAGAAGAGTCTCAGGTGGTACTAGTTATCCACAAGTAATAGGGGCTTTACTGAGGAAGCAACATTTAAGGGCTCATATTCAGTTGATTGATTTATCCTACATGGAGGGTGGGAGAAGCATCATGGCCAGATTTTCATGAGATCTATGCTGGAATCCAATGAGTGGAGCTAGTTCCCTTTCCTCCTGGCTTAGTGAGTCCCTCCAGATATCATGAACTGTAGAGGTATGGGGAACATTTAACTGATCACATATGAAGAGGAGCCATCAGAACATCTTTCCTTCAGTAACTACTGAATATACTCATAGGCAGGTAGACCAGTGGAACCGAATCGAAAGCCCTAATTTTAACCCACACACCAATGAATACTTGATTTTTGACAAAGAAGCTAAAACTGTACAATGGAAAAAAGAAAGCATCTTCAACAAATTGTGCTAGCTTTACTGGGTACTGGTATGCAGAAGACTGCAGATAAATCCATGTTTATCGCCTTGTACAAAACTTAAGTACAAATGGATCAAAGATCTCAACATAAATCCAGCCACACTGAAACTTTTAGGAGAGAAAGTGGGAGGTATTCTTCAACGAGTTGGTACAGGAGACCACTTCCTAAACATAACACCAGTGGTACAGGCACTGAGATCGACAATTAACAAATGGGACCTTCTGAAACTTAAAAGCTTCTGTAAGGCAAAGGACACAGTCAAAAAGACAAAAAGGCAGGCCACAGAATGGGAAAAGATATTCACTAACCCTACATCTGACAGAGGGCTAATCTCCAAAATTTACAAAGAACTCAAGAAACAAGTCTCCAAAACACCAAAGGATCCAATTAAAAGGTGGGGTACAGAGCTAAATAGAGAATTCTCAGTAGAGGAGGCTAAAATGGCCAAGAGACACTTAAGAAAGTGCTCAACATCCTTAGCCATCAGGGAAATGCAAATCAAAACAACTCTGAGATACCATCTTACTCCTGTCAGAATGGCTAAAATCAAAAACACCGAAGACAATTTAAGCTGGAGAGGATGTGGAGAGAGAGGAACACTCCTCCACTGCTGGCGGGAGTGCCGACTCATACAGCCTCTTTAGAAATCAGTATGGAGATTCCTCAGGAAAATGGGAATTAATATACCACTAGACCCAGTAATTCCACTCTTAGGCATATATCCAAATGAGGCAAGTTTATACAACAAGGGCATCTGCTCCACTATGTTCATAGCAGCATTATTTGTAATAGCCAGAACAACCTAGATGCCCCTCAACTGAAGAGTGGATAGAGCAAATGTGGTACATTTACACAATGGAGTATTACTCAGCAGAAAAAAACAATGGTAGGCTGTGGGGCACTGTAGCTTTTTCA
>NW_024434735.1:0-2001 GCF_017639785.1 Mesocricetus auratus | reverse complement strand
TAATGGACTGTACCTAAACGTAGTGAAGATGTTTCACAATGTGTTGGTTTTCCTTCCTGGGTTTATGTTTGGTGTTTCATATTTATATTTACAATGTTAGTTTTTGTTCTAGGGTTAACTTGTGTTTGTATTGTCTCTTTATTAATTAGCTATTACCTAATTTTTAGTTTTGAAAATTAAGTCTCTTATTTCCCTTTGGAATCTTTTTCCTGTATTAAAACATCATACATGCCCAATTTGATTATACCATTTGTAAACATGTCTGCACTATACTTTGATCATACTCTCCTGCACTAATTCAATCCATTCTGTGGCATTTAAAAAGCTAAGCTCCCTCCTTCTTCAAAACCCAGAAACACTGACACACACAAAGGTCTGATTTCTGTTTCTGGACCTGCGCTATGTCATGTAAAATTATATTTAGTTGTAGCTACTTTCATTATAAAACAAGGGTTCACTAGTCACTGTGTTTTGTGTGGTCCCTTCTCCTGAATATCTTTACAAGCTATGCTAATGTTCAGTTTGTTTACTTTGAAGCATAATCATGTTTCTGTGTGAGTACATGTTAATTGTGAATGAAGGGATCTGTAATGTGTTGCTGAGAGGAATTTGAAGTACCAAGGACTGTCATTAATAGATTTCTCATCTATGTTTATTCAGGAAAGTTGTTTATACCTCATTTGCATGCTTATTTGCTTGGGGGTTCCGGGTAATACTGGCACAGGTATCGGTTTGGAAGCAGTCCTTTTGTATCCCTTTCAAGAAGCATTTTATATAACTTTGGTGTTTGTCATAGGGTTTCAAATGCTGCAATAAAACACTATGACCAACAAGAAAGTTCAGAAGGAAATGATTTCTTCAGTTTACATTTCCCAGTTTGCTGTTCCACTCTCAAGAAAGATAGGACAGGAACTCAAACAGAGCAGGTTCCTTGAGGCAGAAGCTGATGCAGAGGCCATGAAATGCTGCTGCTTACTGGCTTTATCAGTCTATTTTAGTACAGAATTCAGGAACACAGGCACAAGAACAGAGCCAGTTACAATGGGCTGGACCTACCAACATTGATTACTAATTTAGAAAATGCCTAACATCTGAATGTCATGGAAGCTCTTCCTAAACTGAGGTCCATTCCTCTCTGATGACACTAGCTTGTGTTAGGTTGTCACACAAATGCCTCCAGTACAGTGTTCATTCCTTCCCAAAGTTTTGATAGATTCAGGGACTCCAAGCAGCCTGGATTCTACCTGGTTTGGAGCTATGTTTGTTACCATCCACACTTGTTGATTATGACTCACATGTTTATGTGTTTTTCTTTTATCTGGTTTCAATATTCAAACATGTCTAGGCATTCCTTTCTCACTTTCAAATTTCCTATTGTTTAATATTTGAAACATCCCTGGAAGAACTTCTAGATTTTTTTTCTTTTTGTTTCAGGGTTTCTCTGTGTCTTTGAAGACTGTCCTAGAACTAGCTCTTGTATACCAGGCTGGTCTCAAACTCAGAGACCTGCCTTCCTCTGCTTCTCCTGTGTTGGGATTAAAGGTGTGTGCCACCACATCCCAGTTGACCTTCTGGATTTTTATTTGTTTAAGATAACACTATTTTATCCTACAATTTAATTTTTAACTTGTGTCTCTTTATCTGATGTGGCCAGTTTTTTATTTTTATTTTTTTGTTTTTTTTACGAGACAGGGTTTCTCTGTAATGTTTTGGAAGCTGTGCATCCCGCCCAGCCTCAAACTCACAGAAATCCACCTGCCTCTGCCTCCCGAGTGCTGGGATTAAAGGCATGTGCCACCACCGCCCAGCCAGTTTTTTTTATCATTTTGTTGACAATGACCTCATCACTGTTTCTGTGACCAAGTGTTCTCCTTTCCATGTACATAGCAGTGATTCCAGCTGTGATATTTACAATGATGTCTCACCTAGTGATTTAACATGGGGTTCTTCTAGTATTTGGATGTCACTGACTCGTGCATCATTAGATTGTTTGGGTTATCC
>NW_024434734.1:0-1144 GCF_017639785.1 Mesocricetus auratus | reverse complement strand
GTAAATTTTGGAGATCAACCCTCTGTCACATATGGGATTAGTGAATATTTTTTCCCATTCCATGGGCTGCCTTTTTGTCTTTCTGACTGTGTCCTTTGCATTGCAGAAGCTTCTCAGTTTCAGTAGGTCCCATTTATTAATTTTTGATCTCACTGTCTGTGCTACTGGTGTTATTTTCAGGAAGCTGTCTCCTGTACCACTTCGTTTAATTGTACCACCCTCTTTCTCTTCTAAGAGGTTCAGTGTGGCTGGATTTATGTTGAGGTCTTTCATCCATTTGGACTTAAGTTTTGTGCATGGCGATAAACATGGATCAATCCGCATTCTTCTACATGCCAGTCTCCAATTATGCCAGCACCATTTGTTGAAGATACTTTCTTTATTTCAATGTATATTTTTAAGTTCTTTGTCAAAGATCAGATGTTGGTACCTGTGTGGTTTAATAACCGGGTTTTCAATTAGATTCCATTGGTATACCTGTCTATTTTTGTGCCAATACCAAGCTGTTTTCAGGACTATAGCTCTATAATAGAGCTAGAGGTCAGAGATGGTGATGCCTCCAGAGGTTGCCTTGTTGAACAGGGTTGTTTTGGCTATCCTGGGTCTTTTGTTTTTCCATACAAAATTGATTATTGTTCTTTCAAGGTCTGTGAAGAATTGTGCTGGGATTTTAATGGGGATTGCATTGAATCTGTAGATTGCATTTGGCAGGATTGCCATTTTTACTACATTGATCCTACCTATTCAAGAGCATGGGAGATCTTTCCATTTTCTGAGAGCTTCCTTAATTTCTTTCTTTAAAGATTCAAAGTTCTTACGATACATGTCTTTCACTTGTTTGGTTAGCGTTACCCCAAGTTATTTTATGTTGTTTGTGGCAATTGTAAAGGGTGATGTTTCTCTGATTTCTCTTTCAGCCCTTTTATCATCTGTATATAGTAGGGCTACTGATTTTCTTGAGTTGACATTGTAGCCTGCCACTTTGCTGAAGGTGTTAATCAGCTATAAGAGTTCCCTGGTAGAGTTCTTTGGGTCATTGATATAAACTATGACATCGTCTGCAAACAGTGAAAGTTTGACTTCTCCCTTCCTAATTTTTATCCCCTTGACCCCCCTACACATGAAGAGTCCCACACAGCATCGT
>NW_024434733.1:0-789 GCF_017639785.1 Mesocricetus auratus | reverse complement strand
CAGTGTGTGTTCTTTGATGTACTTGAAGATGACTGAGCCCTGAAAAATTTTTACCACATTGTTTACAGCTGTATGGTCTCTCTCCAGTGTGCTTTCTTTTATGTGTTTGAAGGTGACCATGATTTGCAAAAGCTTTACCACACTGATGACATTGATAGGGTTTCCTTCTGGTGTATGTTCTTATATGTGCTTTCAGCACACCATTATTTGCAAAGAGGTTACCACACTGATTGCATTCAGGGGCTATCTCTCCAGCACCTGTTCTTTTATGGAGTTTGAGGCAACTCTGACATGCAAAGACTCCGCCATTTTGAAGACCTTCATATGGTATCTCTCCAGTATGAATATTTTCATGTCTTTGAAGATGCCTGCAACACACAAAGATTTTAACACATTGAGTGTATTCACAGGGTTTCAACCTCTATGGCTGCTTTCATTTTTATAAAGATAATTGGTACATGTAAAAGCTTTAACAAATGCAATATACTGATGAACTGTGATGTCTATATACATCGAGTTTAAAATTTTGCCTAATTGCAGAGATGGAACAGTTCTTAAGTTTTATATTCATGATGCTTCCATTCATGAGGGCTTTTTCTGTGGCTATGAAGATACCTGTGACAGAGATTTAGAAGAGCCTTTATTTCAAGGCCCACATCTATGGCATCTTATTTATGTGAGATTTTTCACATGTCTAAGAATAACTGGATGAATTCAGAGATTTGTCATACTAATTGCATTCATAAGTTTTCCTGTATTTTGATTTATATCTCTTTGGCAGAATGTTGC